>NC_079190.1:397521707-397611707 GCF_029499605.1 Hyla sarda | reverse complement strand
CTCTGGGTGAGATTTATCAAAACCCGTGTAGAGTAAGAGTGGTGCAGTTGCCCATGGTAACCAGATTGCCTTAATTTATAAAGAGACCTGTGAAAAAATAAAAGAAGCGTTCCGATTGGGTGTGATGGGCAACTCCACCACTCTTCCTCTACATGGGTTTTGATAAATCTCCCCCTCTATTCCCCGTTCTTAGGTCATATAAATCAGGAGATGTTGAAAAGCTCAAACCTTACTCACCGCAGCAGACTCTGTGAAGACATACTGACTTCCAATATAAGTGCATGCAAATGCAGCTGCAACTGTGACTAAAAAATTGAAGATTGTAATGATGATCTTTTTTAATGGCCGCACTGCAAAAATTTAAAAACATGGTTATAATACAGATCATTGTGAGCATATATCATGTAGTCTTATTCACAGTGAAGATTTAGTGGCAAAATGATCGTCTGATTTTGCCTGATCATGCCATATGCTTATTTTTATTAGATGAACATGGCAAAAAAAAAAAAAAATCAAATGTAGCCAATCACATTTTAATAAGACATCAAAGAGGTACGCTACGTTAAATGCTTTTTCTGAAAATGTACCGGTCTGTGCCAGTTCTGATATCACCATACATTCAATTGTTAAACCTGTACTTCCTGGCCGAGCAGTTGCTCAGTACTACATTTCCCAGAATGCATTGATTCCCCTCAGGTCTTCATTGTAGTACTCCCACCCTGCCTATTCCCCTCCCACAGCTGATGCAGAACTTCTCATTTCACAGCAGACAATCGTAATTAATGTTGCAACATCTGCTGTATATATTCCCTTTCTGCTCCTCTGCCTGTGGCATCATTCATCACATGCAGTAAACACACTTAATTTATCCCTTAACCCCTTAAGGACCCGGGCTTTTTCCGTTTTTTCATTTTCAATTTTTCCTCCTTAACTTTAAAAAATCATAACTCTTAAAAATTTTCACCTAAAATTATATATAATGGCTTAATTTTTGCGTCACTAATTCTACTTTGTAATGACATTAGTCATTTTACCCAAAAATCTACGGTGAAACGGGAAAAAAAATCAATGTGCGACAAAATTGATGAAAAAACACTATTTTGTAAGTTTTGGGGGCTTCTGTTTTTACGCAGTACATTTTTTGTCAAAAATGATACCTTATCTTTATTCTGTAGGTCCATACGGTTAAAATGATACCCTACTTGTATAGGTTTGAATTTGTATCACTTCCGAAAAAAATCATGAATACATGCAGGAAAATTTATACGTTTAAAATGGTAATCTTTTGACCCCTATAACTTTTATTTTTCTGTGTTCAGGGCGCTTTGAGGACTCATTTTTTGCGCCGTCATCTGAAGTTTTTAGCGGTACCATTTTTGTTCTGTTCAGACTTTTTGATCACTTTTTATTCACTTTTTTGTGGTATAAAAAGTGATCAAAAATGCGCTATTTTGGACTTTGGAATTTTTTTGCGCGTACGCCATTGAACGAGCGGTTTAAATAGCAGTATATTTTTATAATTCGGACATTTCCGCACGCGTCGATACCACATATGTTTATTTTTATTATTATTTACATAATGTTTTTTTTATTTTTGGAAATGCCGGGTGATTCAAACTTTTATTAGGGGAAGGGATAATTGAAAGGGTTAATGATTTTTTTTACACTTTTTTAATGCAATATTATAGCTCCTATAGGGGGCTATAACATTGCATTAACTGATCTTTTACTCTGATTGATCCATCTCCATAGGAATGGATCAATCATTGTTTTCGGCGATTGAATGCTCAAGCCTGGATCTCAGGCTTGAAGCATTCATTCGGCGATCGGACAGCACAGGAGAAGGTAAGAAGACCTCCTCCTGTGCTACAGCTGTTCGGGATGCCGCGATTATACCGCGGCGATCCCGAACAGCTCCCTGAGCTAGCCGGGCACTTTTACTTTCGTTTTTAGCCGCGCGGCTCAGCTTTGAGCGCGCGGCTAAAGGGTTAATAGCGCGCGGCACAGCGATCAGTGCCGCCGCGCTCTATTAGAGGCGGGTCCCGGCTTCACTATGACGCCGGGCCCGCCGCGATATAATGCGGGGTCACCGTGTGACCCCGCGTTATATCGCAGGACCGGGACTCATGACGTATGCATACGTCATGGGTCCTTAAGAGGTTAATATTATATTACAAATATATATGCGCACATTACAGGAATAGGCTGCAAGGGTTGGTCATAGGTGGTGACATTACTCTGGGAATGGGACTAGAGTTCAGAGACCAGATCCAGCCACACCTCCTCAGACAGCAGTGGATGATGCCTTGTCTTGGGAGAGAGAAAGGAGCTGGAGAGCTAGAGACAACACTACACTGACAATGAAAGAACCACACAACTAAAGCCAGTACAAGTTGTGATAACACTATATTAGAAAGTTATATATCTTGGTGATAGTCTTATTTTCTCATATTTGAATGCCCCTTTAGGGTCTATTCACACATACAGTATCCCATGCATATATGACATGCAGGATTTGAAGCTGCAGATTTGAAGGTGTTCAGTCATTTAGTTTACATTGAAATCTGCAGCTTCAAATCCTGTGCATCAAATATGTGCAGAATACCATATGTATGAATACACCATACTTTAATTAGGTAGCAAAATCTACAAAAGCAGATACACACGTGTAAACTTACACTTAGGGTGTGTTCACACGTGTATTTTCTGCTGCAGATTTGCTTTAGCAGTTTTACTGCCCATTGAAGTCAATGGGTAGCAAAAATATGCACATGTGAACGCACCCTTATGGTCTATTCACACGTACAGTATTCTGCACAGATTTGATGAGCAGGATTTTATGCTGCAGGTTTCATTGTAAACTGAATGGCAAATTGGCAATTTGGTCCTACAATTATCTCGTGTACGGTCAGCTTTATGCATTGCACAGGTAAGACAATACGAATAACAATCATCAGCTGCTAGTTACAACAACAGAAGGACCACAACAGGAGTTTTGACAGACATCAATGATAGTAGTTTAAATATTAACAGTTCAAATATTATGCCCAGAAGGGTATCCTTACCTTGTCTTCCAAGGTCAGACAGAGTTCCATGCTGACTGCACTGTATAAAGGAAATAAAATATAGTTAGTATGTTATAGAAGAAAATATTCATTAAAAGCAAACTAAATGACACATTATGGACGACATTTATCGTTGTCTTTAGACTTTTTGTAAAAAGGTGCAAAAAAAAGCGCAAACACACTGAAAAGTCTCTAAAACTACACCAGCCCAGACTTAGCTTTTTGGTGTATGTGAAGAGAGAAATTTCAGAAAATGTGTCCTGCACAAAATTTATGAAATGCTCTGTGAACATTTAATAAATTTGGTGCTCCTACACATTACCAGCACACACAAAAAAAAAGGTGTAGAAAAATGCTTCAATTAAACCTACAATGATAAATGCCGGCCTATGACTTTAAAAGGGGTACTCTGCCCCTAGACATCTTATCCCCTATCCAAAGGATAGGGGATAAGATGTCAGATCGCAGGGGTCCCGCCGCTGGGGACCCCCGGGATCTCGGCTGCAGCACCCCGCTGTCTTTACTGCACAGAGCTAACTCGCTCTGTGCGTAATGACGGGAAATACAGGGGCCGGAGCATCGTGATGCCACGGCTCCGCCCCTTGTGATGTCACGGCCCACCGCCTCAATACAAGTCTATGGGAGGGGGCGTGGAGGCCCCCTCCCATAGACTTGCATTAAGAGGGAGGGCTGTGATGTCAAGAGGGGCAGAGCTGTGACGTCACAATACTCCGGCCCCTGTATCGCCCGTCATTATGCACAGATCCAGTTTGCTCTGTGCAGTAAAGAAAGCGGAGTGCTGCAACGGAGATCCCGAGGGTCCCCAGTGGTGGGACCCCTGCGATCTGACATCTTATCCCCTATCCTATAGGGGATAAGATGTCTAGGGACGGAGAACCCCTTTAAAGCTACTTTCACACTACCGTTGTCATGTTCTGATTGCACCGTCTTTTTCTCCCGCTGAAAAACAGCGCAGCCCGACAGACATATTGACTATAATGGGGTCCATCGGGACCCACTGTTGTCCCCCGTCAAAAATGAAGGCCATCAAACGCCAAAAAATAAAAAGGGAGTATGACGACCGTTCTTCACGGGGCACAACGGCAGTGTGAAAGTAGTCTAAGATTGCACTACATTTTTTGTACTGCAGTCATTTAGAGTCTATAAACACAAATGAGTGGGGAAACACAGGAGCCCCTCCACTAATAAAAATTACAATCGGCCAATTTTTCTAGTAAAACAAAAAAGAAACACATTTGGTATCACTCCATGCAGAAATGTCCGAACTATTAACACATACGCCAGAATCGCCAATTTTTGGTTAAATCATATATATATAAAAAATTAAAAAAAATTATTCATTAGTGTTCAAAAAAAAATCCAATTTAAACAAAAGTAGTAGAAAAATAGAAAAGTTAAGTAAATATGGTATCGTTTTAATCATATTAACCTACAGAATAAAGATAACATGTCACTTTTACTGTAAAGTGCACAAAGAAAAGATGAAACAAAAGTTGCAATATTTTTTCTCCCTCCACCCCCCCCCCCCCAATTTTTCCCAGCTGTAGGATCCCCTGCGATCTAACACATACCCTATCCTTTAGACAAAGAATATATTTTCATGCACAATAGTACTCCTTTAAATTCTATTCACACGACAGTATCCTGCGCAGATTTGATGCGCAGGATTTGTAACTGCAGATTAGAAGCTGTGCTTTGTCATTTAGTTTACATAGAAATCTGCAGCAGAAAATACTGCACACCAAATCTGCAAAAATACACAATACAATGCATTAAAGGAGTATGCTCCTCTTCTAAAAGTAATTGCATTTGCTAAAGGCCATTTTGCATGACTGATTATCGGGCAAATAAGTTCCCAATAATTAGCCTGTGTACAAAAGTCAATGATCAACAAAAAAACAAGCAAATGGTTGACTGGATATTTTGAGTGGCCAATAAAATCATCATTATAGGCCTAACATCACCCTGTGTAAATAGGAGATGTACGGCCAGTAATTATGTTTTTGAATGGCTGCATGATTGTTGGTGGTGCCAGAGGTCGGGGTTCCACCACTCATAAATTGAGTGCAAATCCTAACGATATGGCATGAATTTAGGAGATGGGAATATCCTATCTAAAATATTCATGTTTTTCTAAATATTTCCATATTTATATGTTAATGAATCGTGCTAAAAAGTAGAGCTGCACTTTATAATAGAAATCTAGTCAAAATATTTGTCTGGTTACAAGCGAGAAGATCCCATTGGTTAAGTCTGTGGTCTTGAAATACGGCGCCCAGAATTCTTTCAGGGCCCATTCATACGGCTAAATATCCGCCCAGAGCAAGTGCTGATGATTCTTGCTTGCTCTTGCCGGTGCTAGGACCCCTCAAAAATGCACCATCTTCATAGACAGCAATGCATTTCAGAGCAGATACCGCTACAATTGAATTTCTGAGCAGAATTTTCCAATGGATTCTGCTTGAAAATTCTGCAGTGTGAATGGGCCCTAAAAGAACTCTATTTTCAGCACTCTACAGACCATCTCTCTGTAATGAACCAAGTCCAGAGACTTCTCACTGGTATCTAACCACTTGGATGACTGATGTCCTTATGTCTGTTGACAGTTCAATGTCTTAAAACAGATAATCATACCTGAGAACTGACATTCTTTGTGATCCTCTTGTATTCCTCATTTGCCAGCTTAGCCTTTATCTTCTCTAGGCGAGCCACAAGTTCTGGGTTCTGAAGGAATACAATTTTACATAATGAGATTACAAGCAAATTAACTAATGCCATATAAGCTACATTGCCCCTTTTTCAGTTATTTAAACACCTAACTGTGTAAGGGCACTACAACAAAGGGTCAAGGATTCTGAGCTCAAATATACAATTCAAGTTTAAGTGTTCTGATTGAGATCTGCAGTTAGTACGCAGGGCATACATCACATGCTGGTGCGAGTATAATGTATCCAGCTTCTCTCTGCACTTATGCTGTGTCTTGGCCACTTATAATGGTTGATTTCCAACTTCTTTCATTTAAATTGTAAATATACCTTCAGAAATCTTCCGCCACATAATACAGGTATGTCAGAAGTTGTGATCCCAACCAAACGATAAAGTGAAGGGGAAGAAGTTTTCATCAGAGGGCCGTCTCTCCTCACTGGCTTTAGACCTGTTTATAGACTTTCAACACCCAGACTCCCACAGATAAAAACTATTCAATTTCTTTATCACATGTTGAATGTCTTATGAAACTGCAACAATTTATACATTTAAAAAGTTCCTTATACATCTTCTATGGTCATGCAGTAGCAAGACAATAATGGGGAAAACAAACACAGTAATATGGTATATAAATTCCCATTCCCCAACAATGTACAAATAGAAAAACCACCACAGAAAGAATGTAATCTAAAAGTAGTGCTAAAAACCAACATCCTTGGCTATGTTTACACTGTCCTTACAGATTATATTTTAGCCCCTTAACGACAATTGACAAATGTACGTCATGGTGCCGTGGTACTTAACGAACTATGACGTACGTTTACGCTCCGCCATGACCGCGAGCACCGGACCGGTGCTTGCGTCATGTGCGGCAGGTCACGGCTGCTGTCAGCAGCCAGGGACCCGCCGTTAATGGCGGACACGCGTGATTGAGATCATGCCATCTGCGGCAGTGCTGTACTATAAATGGATGATCAGATCACCCGCAGCACTGCCATGGGAATCCGATCATCCATAATGGCGGACGGAGGTCCCCTCACCTGCCTCTAAGATCGAGCAGAAGATGACTGATAACACTGATAAGTGCTATGCCCTATGCATAGAACTGAAGAGTATTAGGAATCAAATGATTGCTATAAATAGTCTCCTATGGGGACTATTAAAGTGTAAAAAAAAAAAATTTTTTTTTTTTTAACCTTTTAAGGACCATGGACGTGTATACACGTCCAATGGCCCTTAACCGGGTATGACGTGGGCTCCTGACTCGAGCCCACGTCATACCGGCCGGCCCCCAGCTGATGCCTGTAGCTGGGGGCTGGCGTTAATAGAAGACATGCGGCAATCTCTGTGGCCGGCTATTAACCCTTTAGATCGCCGCTGTCAAAGTTGACAGCGGCGTCTAAAGGTGCCTGTATTCAGTCCCTGGTGGTCCAGTGGGGACTAGAAGTGTAAAAAATAAAGTTTGAAAAAAGTTTAAAAACACACACATTAACCCCTTCCTTATTAAAAGTTTAAATCACCCCCCCTTTTCCCAAATTCCATATAAAAAAATATATAAACATAATAAAAATAAACATATGATAATCGCCGCATTCGTAAATGTCCAAACTATAAAAATATATAATAAATTAAACCGCATGGTCAATGGCGTACGTGCGGAAAAAGTCCAAAATAGCGTATTTTTGGTCGCTTTTCATACCATTAAAAAAAAAAATGGAATAAAATGCGATCAAAAAGTCCGATCAAAACAAAAATGGTACCGTTTAAAACTTCAGATGACGGCGAAAAAAAATGAGCCATCATACCACCCTGTAAGTGGAAATATAAAAAAGTTATAGGGGTCAGAAGATGACAATTTTAAATGTATTAATTTTCCTGCATGTAGTTATGATTTTTTCCAAAAGTACGACAAAATCAAACCTATATAAGTAGGGTATCATTTTAATTGTATGGACCTACAGAATAAAGATAAAGTGTCAATTTTACCGAAAAATGTACGGCATAGAAACGGAAGCCCCCAAAATTTACAAAATGGTGTTTTTTTCTTCAATTTTGTTGCACAATAATTTTTTTTTTCCGTTTTGCCATAGATTTTTGGGTAAAATGACTGATGTCACTACAAAGTAGAATTGGTGGTGCAAAAAATAAGCCATCATATGGATTTTTAGGTGCAAAAACAGAAAAACACTGTCCTTAAGGGGTTAAATCCCCTTCCCACATACAAATGTAAATCATCCGTTTTTCCCATTTTATCCCCAAAAAAAGCATTAAAAAAAAATGTTACATGTTTGGTAGCGCCGCGTGCGTAAAAGTCTGAACCATCAAAATATATATTGTTAATTATCCCGTACGGTGAATGTCGTAAACGGAAATAAAAAAGTCCAAAATTACAACTTTTTTGTCACATTTTATAAATAAATAAATTTAAAAAAAAACAATTTATAAAAATTTTTAAAGTAAAACCTAAGCAAACTTGGTACCGATAAAAACTACAGATCACAGCGCAAAAGATGAGTGATCATACTGCCCCGTATACGGAAAAATTAGAACGTTATAGGTGGTCAAAATAGGGTAATGACAAACATACAAATTTTTTAAAAATAGTTTTAGATTTTTTTTAAAGCGGTACAATTATATAAAAGCATATACGTTGGGTATCATTTTAATCCTATTGACCCATAGAATAAAGAAAACATGTCATTTTTACCATTAAGTGTACAGCGTGAAAACGAAATCTTCCAAAATTTGCTAAATTGCAGTTTTCTTTTCAATTTTCCCACATAAATAATATTGCTTTGATTGCGCTGTACATTTTATGGTAAAATAAGTTATGTCATTACAAAGTAAAATTGGTGACGAAAAAAAACAAGCCCTCATATGGGTCTGTGTATGGAAATATAAAAAAAAAAGAGTTATGATTTTTAGAAGGAGAGGAGGAAAAAAACGAAAGTGCAAAAATAAAAAAATGGTCCTGGTCCTTAAGGCCAAAATGGTCCTGGTCCTTAAGGGGTTAAGCAGAAGCCATGACGCTGTGTCGGATGCATTGTTGGTCAAACTAAAAGACCAGATCAAACTAAAGACACTGACCCCGGTGTCATGTGAGGTGTCAGAATGGTGCTGCATGCTGTTTAACTGTATTTACACCTTGTGTTTACATACAACAAATCTCTCCCTGTATTTGATACTAGCTGAGTACCCGGCATTGCCCAGTTTTTCCTTCCTAATCCTTGTTGGGGAGGAAAATCAACAAAAGAAGGAAGCTTTAGAGTTCATATCCCATCCTCATATATTGTTGTCATATCCCAACCCCATAGCCCGTCCCCATGCCCCCTCCTAAGGTGGGGCTGATTTGTGATGAAGATATTGTAAGCTGAAAATAGAAGGGGATGTGGGACGGGGTGTGATTTGCAAGCCAGACCGATGCACAAAAAGGGTAGACAATAAAAGGGGTGGGGCTTAAACTGTTGGTGTGTCTTTGTGAAATGGGGTGTGGCTTGCAAGCCGGATTGACACATTCATCAGGAGAAGCAGAGCGGAGCTTGTGGAGTAAGGTAACGGAAGTCCCATATACCGTATTTATCGGCTTATAACACGCACTTTTTAGGCAAAAATTTGTAGCCTAAAGTCTATGTGCGTGTTATACGCCGATACACCCCCAGGAAAGGCAGGGGAAGAGAGGCCGTCGCTGCCCGCTTCTCTCCCCCTACCTTCCCTGGGGTCTAGAGCCCTGCTGCCGGCCCTTCCCTCCCCCTGGCTATCGGTGCCGGCGCCGATAGCCAGGGGGAGAGAAGCGGCGCCGACAGCCAGGGGGAGAGAAGGGGCAGCGGCACCCATTGCCGGCGCCGCTGCCCCGTTGCCTCCCCCCATCCCCGGTGGCATAATTACCTGTTGCCGGGGTCGGGTCCGCGCTGCTGCAGGCCTACGGCGTGCGTCCCCTGCGTCGTTGCTATGCACGGCGCGGCGCACTGACGTCATGCGCCGCGCAGCGCATAGCAACGACACAGGCCGTAGGCCTGCAGCAGCGCGGACCCGACCCCGGCAACAGGTAATTATGCCGCTGCCGCTTCTCTCCCCCTGGCTGTCGGCGCCGCTTCTCTCCCCCTGGCTGTCGGCGCCGCTTCTCTCCCCCTGCCTATCGGCGCCGGCACCGATAGCCAGGGGGAGGGAAGGGCCGGCAGCAGGGCTCTAGACCCCAGGAAAGGCAGGGGGAGAGAAGCGGGCAGCAACAGCCTCTCTCCCCCTGCCTTTCCTGGGGGTGTTATCGGGGTATACACGCGCACACACACGCACCCTCATTTTACCATGGATATTTGGGTAAAAAAACTTTTTTTATCCAAATATCCTTGGTAAAATGAGGGTGCGTGTTATAGGCCGGTGCGTGGTATACCCCGATAAATATGGTACTTGCATGGAACTTGAAACAAAAACCCATGTTTTATATAAGGATGTAGGTAAGGGTTAATTAAACTATCATATATTTTTATTTGACATATAAGTAATATGTGTACCAGGTATTATCAAAATATCTCCATAGTTCCCATAGACTTTACAAAAACCCCGACCCTGGCAAATGGGGGTGAGTAAGGGTTAAATCACCTATCCTATGTTTGTTGTTGACATATAAGTAACATGTGTGCCAAGTTTCATGTTAATATCTTTAGCCGTTTGGACTTGATGCTGGAACATACACACACATTGAGATATATATATATATATATATATATATATATATATATATATATATATATATATTTATATATATATATATATATATATATATATAGAGATAGATATAGAGATAGATATATATATATATATATATATATATATACACACATACACACACACACACACACACACACACACACACACACACACACTAGCTGAGTACCGGGCGTTGCCCATTTTTTCCTTCCTAATCAATGTTGGGGAGGAAAATCAACAGAGGAGGAAGCTTTTGACTTCATAACCCGTCCCCATATATTGTTGCCATATCCCGTGCGCCTATCCCGACCCGTAACATGTGTGCCAAGTTTCATGTTAATATCTTTAGCAGTTTGGACATGATGCTGGAACATATACACACACACAGAGTATATATATATATACGGTATATCTCGATTGATATATCTAGTCCCGAAATATGAACCTGTGCAACACAGTCTGCTGCTCACTTGAAGAAGTCCTGAGCATGGATCCTATTGTAACCCTACCTGCTCTCTGTATTGCAGATGTTAGATTAGACAGAAGACTGCAGTTAAAAAAGTCACATGAAGCAGCAATATGCTTATGCTGGAGGTGTGCTGCGCCACTTCATAAAGATCTCTTACTCCTGACAAACAAGTGAGGAGCACACGCTGCAGACGGCACACAATCCATTTATTTCTCTGGCAGCGCCAAAGAGACCTGAGTACAGTACTAGGGCATCTCTGGCACTCCAATAGGAATGAATGGAGTGTGTGACGTTTACTGGTAGATGACACACACTCCTCACTGACAGCCAGGGGTATTGTTCTAGAGAAAAACCTCTAAGTCAGAACAACATTAAAGCGCAAATACTCGTCATGTCGGTTTACATTGTGGATTGTTGCTCAAAAGGGAATTATAAAAACAAGACTGGGCAGCTCTACTATTACAAACAATTGCAATTTGCACAAATAAACAAAAACAAAACTAAATCTGGAGTAAATGCCTTGAACCACACCTTTTTAGACAATTTTGCCTGACAAATGGGCATGACCTACCAGAAAGGGAGCGTGGCCTTATTGCAACTTTAGGAGTCAAAAAGCACTGGATTTTAAAGGAGAACTCCAAAATACAAAAATTGTCCCCCATACTGGCGGCAGTGAAAAAATAAATAGATAGATACCTTCCTTCGCTCCCCCGGTGCCTCCGGTAACAAGCTCCGGTCTCTGCCGCAATCCTCTTCCTGGTTGCCGGTGGTCGGCGAGTCATACTGCACTCAGCCAATCACCGGCCGCATCGATGTCCAAACTCGGCCGGCGATAGGCTGAGCGGCAGTGTGAGAACGCTTCAAGACACACAACTCTTCACTACACCGGCACCTGCTGCCGGGGCCGAAAACGTCACACTGCCGCTCAGCCTATCGCCAGCCGAGTTGGGACTTCGCTGCGGCCGGTGATTGGCTGAGTGCAGTATGACCAGGAAGAGGATCGCGGCGGAGACCGGAGCCGGTTACCGGAGAAGCGAAGGAAGGTATGTATCTATTTTTTTTTTTTCACTGCCGGCAGTATGGGGGACAATTTTTGTATTCTGGAGTTCTCCTTTAAGTGTGCATTTTTAAGCCAACCAGTAGTTGGTCAAAATTTTGAACTAGACAATCTAAGGAAATTCTCCAGATTATCAAACTGCCTTCATTGCAACCTTAGGAGAGAGAAAAAAAACAACAACAAAAAAAACAACACTGCAATAAATCTGATCTGTTCCTAGACGGTCTAAAAATGTGTAAATCTGGGCCAAAGCGTTTGTATTTATAAATGATTGAATTTACCCGTTTAGGCAGCTCGACCACTGGTAAATGGATCTCACTACCTTCCAGCAGTTCATGCAGGTACATATGGGAACCTGCAACAGGAAAGGAGAAGGAGGTAAACATTCTTATTAAAAAATATATAGATATATCAAGACAACACAAAAGAAATACAGGGGTGTGGAAATCCTATCGCCCGACACCCGGGACATGCAGTTTCGGTGTAATGAAGAAAACTGTGTCACTGTAGCAGAATGTGACACACTATCGGCACTTTTCTGCTTTACTGCCAGCTCCCTCTCACTTCCTAACCCTAAACCCAATTTTAACCCCTAACAGGGCTACGGGTCACAGGTTTTTTTTTTCACTCCACCGGGCAGGTGAATTCTCCAGGCATTTAGCCAAGCTTTGGGCAAGCAGGGCTAAATGTCTGAAGGATTCACATATGACGGGGTAATCTGACTTGCCCATCACTAAACTCTATAGAACGCAGATGTATGCTGCAGCCTATAGGGAGCCGCGCAGGACATCAGCGTCCCTTCGTAGGTGCGTGCGATGACATCACTCATTGCGCACAACTACAGCAACAGCAGCCACCGCTGGGCCAGCCGAGATGCCGAGGGCACCAGGGGATGGAGGACAGGTAATGCATAGCAGGGGATCAGAGAGAGGAGGGAAGGGAGGGGATTTGGTAAATGAATGAGTGACTACAGGGTTGAAATACAATGGCACAGGAAGCATCAAAGGGGGGAAAGATGTGGCACGTAGGGTGATGAAATGACACAGGGGGATAGCAGCCACATTTCTAATGCTGATACTGGTATTACGTAGTGCAGTCGACACCCATGGGGGGAAATATCTACCTTACCTGCCTCCCAACTGGGGAAACACATATATATATATATGAAGAAATAGATGGTCCAGCGCAGGATAACGTGCAATAAAAGCCAAAATTTATTGTAGATTCAAGCCATAGGATAGCAGGACACAAGGTTACGCGTTTCAGCCGGAAAAACCAGCCTTACTCATACCAGCCGGTTTTTCCGGCTGAAACGCGTAACCTTGTGTCCTGCTATCCTATGGCTTGAATCTACAATAAATTTTGGCTTTTATTGCACGTTATCCTGCGCTGGACCATCTATTTCTTCATTGCTACCTTGGTGTTGGTTCACACGGTGCCGTGCGACAGGCGTCTGGCTGGAAGGGTGAGCTGAGTTATCCTATACATATATATATATATATATATATATATATACACACACACACACAGTGGTCCCTCAACATACAATGGTAATCCGTTCCAAATGGACCATCGTTTGTTGAAACCATCGTATGTTGAGGGATCCGTGCAATGTAAAGTATAGGACAGTGGTCTACAACCTGAGGACCTCCAGATGTTGCAAAACTACAACACCCAGCATGCCCGGACAGCCAACGGCTGTCCGGGCATGCTGGGAGTTGTAGTTTTGCAACATCTGGAGGTCCGCAGGTTGAAGACCACTGGTATTGGAGGTTATACTCATGTGTCCCCGCCGCTCCGGACCGTCACCGCTGCCCTGGATGTCGCCCTCCATCGCTGTCACCGCGTCCCCGAGGTGTCCCTGACGCTCCAGCAAGGCCTCTGCTTCCCCGGCATCCTCGCTCTCCGTCACCGCCATCACGTCGCTATGCACGCCGCTCCTATTAGATGACGGGACATCGTGTGCAGCGATGTGATGACGACGATGGAGAGCGCCGACAATGCAGGGGATCCCGAAGCTGAAGCAGTCTGCGCTGCCGGATAGCCGTTTATGCGATGGCTCCGACATACAAAAGCATTGTATGTTGATGCTGCCTTCAACATGGAATGGCCTCTGAGAGACCATCGTATGTTGAAATGATCGTATGTCGGGGCCATCGTAGGTCGGGGGGGGTCACTGTATCTGGGGCCCTATTTACATACTGGGGGAGCCCGACCTGCCTACCTACCTGAAAGGGGAGGACTTACTTAGGCCCTATCCACCTAGTGGGGTGACATACTGGTCTGCCTATTCATAAAGACCTTATTTACAGACTATTTTGGTTGAATTATTTTATGTACCAGGACAAGTGGATGGTCATGAGGGACAAGTAGGTTCTGCAGATGTTCAGAATCAACTTCAATAGGGAATAAATAAATAAACGCAGTATTTCAGTCCAGTGTGAACATAGGGTACGTTCTATGGATATATTCGCGCAGATTTTGCCTTCCCTATCCAGGGTCTCTACAGAGAAGATGATGTCCTGTACCCCAATAGAAGCCCAGCAGCAGGCTCCTTCAACATATCAGGGCATGCTGGGAATTAAGTTTACCATCCGCTAGATAACCGCAGGTTAGCGAACAGTGTGAAAAAGTAGCATCCTTATGCATCATGTGACAAGGTGACCCGAGAGCTTCCTCCTGACCTCTTTCCCGTAGCAGGGTATGTAGTTCCCGTAGGACCCGGAATGATATGAGGGACCCGGCTCCCGCCTCCAGCACACCCTGTACCGCAGCCCTGGAGTCCGGAGAGAAGCCATCCTGGAGCTCACGCAGCGGCCGCAGTAGCAGCTCCGTCACCCGGCACTGACTCGCCATCTCCTCTGAGGAACACAGCGCAGTGACTTCTGGGAGGAAGGTCGGCGTCTACTAGAGCGCGTCTTGCGTGTGACGTCATACGCACAGCTCTCCGGAGCACCATGGCGGCTTGTGCAGCACGGCGCAGCCTGTCGGTGCTCACCCGGTTGCTGCGGGGAGGCCTCTCAAACAGTGTCGGCGTTGAACTCCGGCAGTCTCGGTCCGCTCTGCTGAGGCCTGTCTGCGGCTGTCGCTTTCAGCAGGACCGGACGCTCTCCTCTAGGTAATGCGGCTCTCATTATATACGGAGTGCTGTGTGTGTACAGGTTTCTACTAGGGGTCGCGCCTGGTGCTGTAGAGCTGCGCGGTACCGCACTGACCTTACGTAACAGCTTACCGTGTGCTGACACTGGGGGGCGCTGTGTGTGTGTATGTAATCACATTGCCTCCAGCACTAATCTGTGGAAGGTGACCCGGCGGGTGGAGAGCACATCACCCAGTGCTGACTGAACAGCCTGGAAATAGTCCGAGCTGGAGGGAGGCCAGATGTGTGGACACAAGGCAGCACTTGGCACAGAGGCCTATGCCAGTCTCTACTAGGGTCATGTGTATAGTGCCAGCGTGCACTGCCACTGTGTGTATACTCCAGTGTTTTCAAAACCGTGTGCCTCCAGCTGTTGCAAAATAACTCCCAGCATGCCCAGACAGCCAAAGGCACACCATTATGAAAACACTGGTATACTCGGAAGGCCAAAGTAGTGAAGTAGTCTGACACAACAACTCCCAGCTGCTACAGAAGCCCCCACAACATGGTAACTTACCTGCGTCGTAGGGGTTGTCCCACAATTAAAGGGCCACTGACATTTAAAGGGTAGCTCCCACCATCCTATCCTGAGTGCTCTTGCTCGAACACTAATCCATCTACTCTCTATGTGGGAAATTTATTAAAACCCCTGCAAAGGAAAAGTAGTGCAGTTGCCCATAGCAACCAATTTGGATTGCTTCTTGCATTTTTCAGAGGCCTTTAAGAAGAGATTTGATTGGTTGCTATGGGCAACTGCACCAATTTTCCTCTGCACAGGTTTTGATAAACCTCCCCCTATGGGACTGACAGATGGGTACAGAGCTTGGATATATTTTTCTATTTTTCTCTCCTAAAGCAAGTGAAGGGGTTGGCAGAGCACCTGCAACAGAAAACATAGTTTCCCTAAAAATGAGAAGGATTAGTCATGTTCCTGATTGTGTATAATGGGAGGCAGTTTTAGGCTGTGTACTCATCCACACAGTATTTTGAGCCTTATTTTAATCAGGATTTTATACCAAAACACAGAAGAAGGTGCAAATTTCTCTTACAGCTTTTCTGTTGATTCCAATCCTGGTTTTGGTGAAAATACTGCCCAAAACGAGGACCAAAATCTGTGTGCACGTAGCCTTAGTCTTGTATGCTAAACACAGAAAAGGCTGCAGATAACGGATTGTTCATTGTGAAAGCTTACACAAAAACCAATGATCTATTTTCCCACCTTACATTGATAACATTGAGAAAGCGTTGATAAATGTCTGATTCTCACTCCCTGTCAATGTCCAGACAACATGATGCGGTAGAGAGTTTTGAAAGCAGTGCTTGGAGTAGTGTAGGCCATAGTCATATATCATATTTATTATTCCTGTGTATATTTGTATATAATTCCTTAAAGGGGTATTCCAGGCAAAAACTTTTTTTTATAGATCAACTGGCTCCGGAAAGTTAAACAGATTTGTAAATAACTTCTATTAAAAAAATCTTAATCCTTCCAATAGTTATTAGCTTCTGAAGTTGAGTTGCTGTTTTCTGTCTAACTGCTTTCTGATGACTCACGTCCCGGGAGCTATGCAGTTCCTATGGGGATATTTTCCCATCATGCACAGCTCCCGGGACGTGACATCATCATTGAGCAGTTAGACAGAAAACTTCAGACGCTAATAACTATTGGAAGGATTAAGATTTTTTAATAGAAGTAATGTACAAATATGTTTAACTTTCCGGAGCCAGTTGATATATATAAAAAAAAAGTTTTTGCCTGGTATACCCCTTTAACACTTTTGTCATCCTAGAAACCGGCCAGAAGGTAAAGTCTTGGAGACCGTGGGGGTTTTTGAGGTGCCAAAGCAACAGGGGAAATATGAAACGGGTCAGGTAAGGATATCTGATAGAAGGCTGAAAGACAGATGTGACTATTTAATTCAACTTACATGCAGTCATTTTGCTAAAAAAAAATTAATCTTAAAGGTTGGCGAACATAAATAAAATTGCTTAAGAAATTCAATGGTATGTTTACACCTTTTTGTAAATTTAAAGCAGCATATAAAACTGTACAGGGGGCTTAGTAGAAACTATCTGCACATTCCTTGGGGGACATTTATCAATGTTGGCGTAAGGTAGTAAAGATTTTACCCCTGTTTGCTTGGTGTATTGTTTGCACAATTGCTCAAAATTTAGCAAAAAGGTGCAGAGGACTTGATAAATTTTGCTCAATTATAGAAATTAGTGGGCTGTAGAGAGAGGTTTAAGCTACCGTGTTTCCCCGAAAATAGTACCTACCCTGAAAATAGGCCCTAGCCGGATTATCGGGGTGGGCTGCAATATAAGCCCTACCCCGATAATAAGACCTAGACCAGTGGTCTCCCACCTGCGGACCTCCAGATGTTGCAAATGTTTGCAACATCTGGAGGTCCGCAGGTTGAAGACCACTGACCTAGACAATGCCCGGGCTGCAAATATTAAAAAGCAATCTTTAACTTGCCTTCATCCTCCGTTCCCCCGTTGCTAAGGAACCGGCCTCGCTGTCCTCCGCTGTTCTCGCTCGCCGGCATGCTTCTTACATGACAGTCGGCTCAGCCTATCATCCATCGCCAGAGGCGGGACATCGCTGCGGCTGGTGATAGGCTGAAGGCTCTGAGACGTCACAACACCAGGAAGCAGCAAGAACAGCGGAGGGACCATGAGGCCGGTGCCTTAGCAACGGGGGAACGGAGGACGAAGGTAAGTTAAAGATTGCTTTTTAATATTTGCAGCCCAGGCACAGGAATAGATACAACGCAGCGGCTGATAATTATTTGGCGGGGGGGGGGGGAGAGAAGCTGCACTCGCGGGTGACAAGTGATCAGTACCCCGATGTGGCGATTGTGGGGCGCAGCACTGGGCTGATAAACCGGCGGAGGGGGGGGGTAGGGACGTTGGGGGCATTTACACCCCCCCCATTATCATGTGATATGCGCAGATCGCGCATATCACATGATGATAATGGGGGGGGGGGGGGGTCAGTACCGTGGAACCGCCATGTTGTTCAATGTGCATACCATAGATAAATAAGCCCTACCCTGAAAATTAGCGCTAGTGTGTTTTTTGGGGCTAAAATTTATATATGACCCGGTCCTATTTTCGGAGAAACACGGCATGTGCTCTGGCATCTGACACTTTTGTACATGTATATAGAAATAAGGGGAGTGAATAAAACTTAACTTTCATTCTGTCGCTAAAAGGTATAGAACATATATATGTGATTGTGTTATATAGAGACACTAGTAATGTCTCCCCTAGATAAAGACGCAAACCAAAATAAACAACTGTTAAACGAGCTTTGTCAAGCAGGGTTTATTTGCGCCTTTTGGTTTACACATTTCTGCTGATTTTGAGTTGCAATCCACTGATTTTGGCAATATACATAATATGGAAGGGTTTTATCAACTGCGCCTTTTTGTGAAAAGGTGCAAAAAAGGCGCAAAGCCACTGAAAAGTCTCTAAAACTACACCAGCCCAGACATAGCTTAGGTTTATGGTGTATGTGAAGAGAGAAATATCAGAAAATGTGACCTGCACAAAATTTATCAGATGCTCTGTGACCATTTTAATCTGGTGCTCCTACACATGATCAGCACACAAAAAAAGGTGTAGAAAAATGCTTTACTTACACCTACAATGATAAATGCCCCCACTGTCTATATGGTATTGGCAGGTTGGGCGCTGAAACTAATGGCATGGCATTGTTTCAAGGCATTTCTGTATGGATGAGAGCTGAAGTGTTCTCAGAGGCCACAGGTTGTCTTCTAATAATGTATACGTAATGCTAGTTACATTGTGCTAGTAATAAGGAGGGAGATTTATCAAAACCCGTGCAGAGGAAGAGTGGTGCAGTTGCCCATAGCAACCAATCAGATTGCTTCTTTCATTTTCCACAGGCCTCTTTAGAGGCCTGTGGAAAATGAAAGAAGCAATCTGATTGGTTGCTATGGGCAACTGCACCACTCTTCCTCTGCACGGGTTTTGATAAATCTCCCCCGAGATGTTTCTGTATGTACATTGTCTTGCAATATTCATTATGTAATTGTTTTTGTTACACAGCTCTTCCTGCACAGCGTCTTTGGATATCGAGGTATCGTTCTATTTCCATGGCAGGCAAGGTTATACGATCGAGATGTTGCATCACCTGTCTCAGAAAAGTGAGTTTGGGTCTTACTTTCGGCCTTATGAGATTTCAATAAAAATAATTTAGTGTGATGATGTCCAATATACACTTTCTATAATGTGAAAGTGCAAGTAACCTTTATTTGGCTGACTCTTATCTTCAGGTCAGAGACTTCAACAGTTCATGGCTCCAAAGAGGTCAAGGGCAAAACACACACCTATTACCAAGTCCTAATAGATGCAAGGGACTGTCCCCACATAGTAAGTGTGATACATTCATAGGAACTGGATTATAAGAGTAGAAGACATGTGCAGCAGGTTTGATGAAAAAAAAATATCGCAAATCTAAATCCGGTTGTTTCTGCAACATGTTCAGATATTGTTTTGTAAAGCAAATGCTGCTTTTCATCATTGTATGTTTTTGTCAAGAGATTTATAGCTGTATGTAGTAGAAACAGTGCTGATAAATCTAAATGTCTTTATGTCTTTATTTTTTTTTTTTCAGTCACAGAGGTCACAGACAGAAGCAGTAACGTTCCTTGCAAATCATGATGATAGTCGAGCTTTGTATGCAATTCCTGGTAAGTTGTGTTTCTAGTGTTTCTAGTCCTGTGCCTCCTGCTATTGTGTAAGTACAACTTCTAGCATGCACAGCCAAAGGGCGAGCTGGGAGTTGTAGTTATGTAACAGCTGGATCCACACCTCTATAACTCCCAGCATGCTTTTTGGCTGTCCGTGCATGCTTGGAGTTGTAGTTATGCAACAGCTAGTGGCACTTTTTTCCTCCTAGATGTTGCATAACTACAACTCCCAGCATACACAGACAGCCAAAGGGCATGCAGGGAGTTGTAGTTGTGCCTACAGCTGTTGCATAACTACAACCTCCAGCATGCCCTTTGGCTGAGCATGATGGGAGTTGTACGTATGCAACAGCTGGATGCACACTTTTTGATAGAAAAAAGTGCCTCCAGCTGTTGCATACGTACAACTCCCAGCATGCACGGACAGTCAAAAGGCATGCTGGATGTATGTTGTAGTTTCAGTAAGTTATCCGCTCTGAGTTGTGGAAAATGCACCGTGGCTCAAACTTGTAGTGGGAAACTCGTTGTAGACCTGACCGTGTGTATTAATTGTAAAAACACCACACTAAACTACACTACACCTACACAAAATAAAGAGTAAAACACTACATATTTTCACACACCCTTACACAATTACAATTTATCCCGAACACGGAAATAATCCATATGTGGAGGTAAAGTGCTCTACCGGAGCACAACAGGGCTCAGGCGTGAGAGCGCACCATGTACATTTGAGACCTAAATTGGTGATTTGCATTAGAATAGCTGCAACGGTTCAGACATAAACGCAATTAAAAAAATGCCCACGTGATCCCATTTTGGAAAATACACCCCTCAAGGAATTTAGGAAGGGGAACAGTGAGCATTTAGATCCGACAGATGTCTGACAGATTTTTGGAACAGTGGTCTGTCAAATGCCAATGGGGTGTAAATGCTTTCGCACCCCTTGTTACATTCCTTGAGGGGTGTAGTTTTCAAAATGGGGTCACTTGTTGGGGGTTTCCACTCTTCTGGCACCATGGGGGCATTAAAAATTCAACATGGCCCCCAAAATCCATTACAACCAAATGCACTCTCCAGAAGTGGAGCGCCATCCCTCTTGAGCCCTGCCGTGCGCCCGCAGAGCACTTTGTCCACATATGGGGTATTTCCATGCTCAGGAGAAATTGGGTTACAAATGTTGTGGGGCTTATTCTCATTTTACCCCTTATAAAAATGAAAAATTAGGGTTTACATCAGCATTTTAGTGTAAAAAAAAAAAAAGTTTTCATTTTTACGGCCCTCTGTTCCAAAGATTTTTGGATTGTGGTTTCCAAATGCTCACTGCACCCCTTATTACATTCCTTGAGGGGTGTCATTTTTAAAATGGTGTCATTTGGGGGGTTTCCACTGTCTGGGCACTATGGAGGCTTTATGAATTCGACATGGCCCCCAAAAACTATTTCAGCCAAAGTCTGTCCAAAAGCCAAATGGTGCTTATTTCCTCCTGATCCCTGCTGTACACTTTACCTCCAAATATGGGATATTTCCATACTCGGGAGAAATTGGGTTACATATTTTGTAGGGCTTTTTCTCCTTTTACCGCTTTATAAAAATGAAAAATTAGGGGTTACACCAGTATTTTAGTGTAATTTTTTTTTTATTTTCACAGCCATTTCCTCTGTTCCAAAATTGTGTCAAACACCTGTGGGGTGTAAATGCTCACTACACCCTTTATTACATTCCTTGTGGGGCATGGTTTCCAAAATGGTGTGACATGAGTGGGGTTTCCACCGTCCTGGCACCATGGGGGGTTTGTAAGTGCGACATGACCCCCCAAAACTATTCCAGCCAAATTCTCTCTCTAAAAGCCAAATGTTGCTTCTTCCCTTCTGAGCTCTGTTATGTGCCTGCACAGCACTTTGTCTGCATATGAGGTATTTCAGTATTCTGGAGAAATAGGGTTACACATTTTGGGAGACTTTTTCTCCTTTTACCCCTTGTAAAAATAAAAAATAAATGGGGCTACAACAACATGCTGGTGTAAAAAAATTTGATTTTCACTTTTCACCTCCACTTTGCTGCTATTCCTGTGAAACACCTAAAGGGTTAACAAACTTTATGAATGTCCCTTTTGAATACTTTAAGGGGTGCAGTTTATAGGGGTAACTTATGGGGGATTTCTAACATGAAGGCCCCTCAAATCCCTGAAAAATTCAGATTTTAAAACTTTCATGAGAAATTGCTGCAAAATTTTGGAGAACTTTAATGTCTTCAAAATGTAAAGACATGTTGACTTTGATGTCAACATAAAGTAGACATGTTGTAAATGTTAATCAATATGTGGTTTATATGTTATGACCATTTTTCTTAGAAGCAGAGCATTTCAAATTTAGAAAAAACACAAATTAAAAACGTTTTAATTACATTTTGGAACTTTTCACAAAGAAATGATGAAAGTATCGACGAAAATTTACCACTATCTTAAAGTAGAATATGTCACGAAAAAGTCTCTAGACATGAATGGAGGGGAGGAAGCTTGACATGACAACCATGGCTGCCCGAAGCCGACACTCTGAACATACTGTAAATGTTTAGAACACCAGGGTTGTCGGCCTGGAGATCGCAGGGAGTCCTGGCGGCCGGACCCCCACCCCCGCGATCAGACATCTTATCTCCTATCCTTTTATTGATAGGAGAGAAGATGTCTAGGGGTGGAGTACACCTCGAAACGTGTTATCGGGCAAAGAACTTGCCCGCACTGGACATGACACTTAAGTTTCCTCCGGTGCAATCTTCTTCCTGGTTGTAGGTGGTAGACACATCCCGCCTTTGCCCAGTGATTGGCTGAGCTGCAGTTTGATGTGTTGAACCCTGGACCAGAAAGACCAGTGGTGATTAGAAATACATACATAGAAAAAAAAAAAAAAAAATATATATATATATATATATATATATATATATATATATATATATATATATATATATATATATAATATATATTAGCGATCGACCTATTATCGGTATGGCCGATATTATCGGCCGATAATCACGATTTTGGGCATTATCGGTATCGGCAATTATCTTGCCGATAATGCCCCGCCCCCCGCACCGCCCTCACCGCACCGCGACCGCCACCCCCTCGACCCGCCGCACCGCACCCCCGACCCACCGTGATGCTAGGCGGTATACCGGTATGGATTTTTTCCCATACCGCTATACCGGTCGGGCCCCTCCCCCACCCTCCGAGTCAATAAAAAAATTAAACTTACCCGTAATGGGGGTGGTCCAGGCCATCCTTCCTTCATGTAGTGTCCGGGGGCGTTCCGGGTGGAGGGTGGTCCGTTCCGGGCTGTCCTTCTTCTCCCACGGTCTTCTTCTCCACTCCGGGCAGGCTCCGGCCTAGTACGCTGCATAGACCCCGCTACGCCGTGACGTCAGGTGCGTCGCTGAGCAGCGACGTCTATGCAGCGTACTAGGCCGGAGCCTGCCCGGAGTGGAGAAGAAGACCGTGGGAGAAGGACAGCCCGGACCACCCTCCACCCGGAACGCCCCCGGACACTACATGAACGATGGATGGATGGCCCGGACCACCCTGACAGGTAGGGGAGAGAAGCGGGTGGCGGTGGCGGCAGTCTATGGCCCCGCAAAAGCCACTGCAGATCATTGATTTAAAGCGCCCGCTTTAAATCAATGAACTGCAGCGGTGTCGCAGGGGGTTAAATAGCCGATAACTTATACCGGAATATCGGTATAAGTTATCGGCTATCGGCCCTAACCTGCACCGATTATCGGTATCGGCCCTAAAAAACCGATATCGGTCGATCCCTTTTTTTATATAATATATATATCTGTTCTCTAATACACTGCTTAGGAACACCACAGTGCTGAGTGGCAAAGTAATTGGCACATCGGTGTATTTATAGATTTCTGTGTGTATACACTGCAAGGAAATGCAACTTGTTGCCTGGTTCCCATGCAGATAAGAGTAGATCTCTGGGTATGTCAGGAGCTTTCGGTGATCATCTTGTTGAAGTACCCATTACAAAAAGGCCAACCCATGTGTATATATAAACATTTGAAGTACCTGCATTCACTTCTAAAGAAATGTTTTTCCTTCTAAATTCTTTAAAGGTTTAGATTATGTAAGTCATGAAGATATACTTCCATACAACTCCGCCGATCAAGTCCCCATACAACATGAACTATTTGAAAGGTTTCTGAGCTATGATCAAACCAAAGGTAAGTTACAATATTCACATTTGTTGTGTTTTGTTAATATTGGACTAAGTTTTAAGCTTTTTCTTTAAAGTACCGCCGTTTGAGGCACGGGAAACGCTTCGTGCATGGCAAGAGAAAAATCATCCTTGGCTTGAGCTTTCTGATGTGCATAGGGAGACTACAGAGAACATCCGTGTCACAGTGATCCCTTTCTACATGGGAATGAGGGTATGTGTGATGATTGAAAGCAGTTGTTAGAACACCTCCTGTACAGAAGTTGTGTGGCTATTTAATGAATACATTCATTAGGCTAGGTTTCCACACAGGTTTTTTTTTCTGGACTTTTTTGAGCCAGTCAGAAGTGGATCTAATAGGAAGGAGAAGTATAAGTCCTTCATTTTATATTTCCCATTTCTCAGTCGGTACCATTGGGGGACACAGAACCGTGGGTGTATGCTCTTGCCACTAGGATATACCCCGCCTACTGACCATGAGCTGATCAGTTTTAGCTTAGTGTCAGATGAGGCAGACGCAAGTCTGAAGCTCTCTCCAGACCTGATCGTCATCTTTATTTTTATAGCTAGGGTCTGTTGTAGACCCTTTTTCCTTAGTATTTTCTTGTTTTCCGGTTGGGGTTCAGGAGCATAGCGCTACCTGTTCCCCCTTATGGGGCATAGAGGATGCACCATTAACCCCTTGCCTTGGAGAGGTCTTCCAATGCGCTCGTAAGCGCTTTAAGGTAATTGCCTCTGGCTCTTCTCCAGATACGCGCACTCGGTATAGACACTCTTCCCGTAGGTCTCGCTCCTCTTCCCCAGCTCACCGGCAGCGTCCCCTCCCAGGAGCTGTTCTCTGGGTAATCATCCCAGATCTCCTACTCCTCGTTCCAGGTCTCACACGCCTCAGTCTAAGGCTACCTCCACAGGTTCCCACTCTCCAGGGGAAGTAGCAGATGATGGGTTGGAATCCACCTCGGATCATGAGGACCACTCTGCAGTGTCTGAAATGGTGGACGGATTGGTGTCAGCCATCAGGGACACTTTTTTTCATCTGGAGGACCCAAGAACTTCGGATCCTGATCCGGAAGTTTCTTTTCGCCGCTTTCGGTGTTCTCCCAAGGCTTTCCGTTCTCATGCGGAATTTGACACCTTGTTGGATGCAGCTTGGAAGCATCCGGATAAACGATTTCAGGGAACCAAGATGTTTCAAGCTCAGTTTCCCTTTCCTCTGGATCTGGTTTCCAAGCGGACAGTGCCACCTACAGTTCATCCTCCAGTCTCTCGTCTGTCCATATCTACTACTCTGCCTCTAGCAGACACAGCATCACTTAAGAATCCTGCGGACAAAAAGATCGATCCCAACTACGCCAGGGCATCCTGTCGGGTGCTCCTGGGAGGACTTGGCGGATATTGCTCGCCAGCTCTTTCGGGCCGGTGACTTTCTCTGCTGAGCAGTCTTGGAGTCTGCTCATTGCACAGCTTTTGCTTCAGGTAATTCGCCGCTCCATGTGGCTGAAGGCGTGGGATGCTGATGCTGCTTCGAAGAAATCTCTAACAGAGTTACCCTTCTCTGGTTCCCAACTCTTCGGTAAACGGCTAGATGAAATTATTTCCGAAGCTACAGGGGCTAAGAGTTCTCTGCTGCCGCAGAACAAGCCTCGTCGCTCCGATCCCCGTCGGAAGGCAACTTCCTTTCGGCCTTTTCGGTCCTTTGCATCGGGTCACCTTCCCAAACAGGCGCACTCCCAATCTCTGAAAGCCCCTTCGCTCAAGGCACGTCCTTCCTTCCTGGAAGTCGGACAACCACTCTGGTATCCGTAAGCCTCCTCGTCCTGAAGGGGCATCCCCACCCGCGTCGTCTTCTTCTCGGGTGGGAGGTTGTCTCTCTTTTCCGGGACGTTTGGCTGGCTCAGGTTCAGGACTCCCGAGTACGGGATGCCATTTCAGATGGTTATCGGATAGAATTTGCTTCCATCCCCAGGGATAGTTTCTTCCTATCCCGCCCTTCTCGATCCCCTTCTTTGGCAGCAGCCTTTCAGGTCGCTTTAAATATAATATTCTCTCAGGGAGTGATAGTACCACTTCTGCCAGGGGAGCGTTTTTCAGGGTTCTACTCGAACATCTTCATCGTTCCCAAGAAGCAGGGCTCTATCTGTCCCATTCTGGACCTCAAGTCACTTAACCGCCATTTGCGGCTCCGTCACTTTCGAATGGAGTCCCTCCGCTCCGAGGTGGCTTTCATGAACCAGTTTCTTTTGTCAGTGGACATCCGGGATGCCTATCTCCACATCCCTATTTTCCCAGCCCATCAGCGTTTCCTTCACTGTCCCTGCGGGTCACTTTTTCAATTTGTGGTTCTTCCTTTTGGCTTAGCTATGGCTCCCAGAGTTTTCACCAAGGTCATTGCGGTGGTGATAGCCATTCTTCGGCGCCGGGGATCTCGGTTCTCCCCTACCTGGATGACCTTTTGATCAAAGCCCCATCCTGGTCCCAAAACCTGAAGAGCCTTCATTTCACGTTACAGACTCTGTCCACCTTCAGTATGGGTGACCAATCGAGAGAAGTCTCACATGTCCCCCTCCCAGTCTGATATTTCTGGGTCTACTTTTCGATACTGCAGCAGCCAGTGTTCGTCTCCCGTTGGACAAACGGCACTCACTGCAACAGGGCGTCTGTCGCCTACGGCGCCCCTCTCTGAATCCAATTCTTTTCTGCATGGAGGCGGTTCCCTTCACCCAGTTTCGTTATCGCCCCCTCCCGCTGGACATATTGGCCAGGTGGGACAAATCACTGTTATCCCTGGATAGGCGGATTCTTTTGCCCCTGCTATTCGGCGGTCCCTTCTGTGGTGGCTCCATTCTCCCCTCCTTCTCCAGGGGAAGTCCTTCCTTCACCTTCCACTGGCAGGTCATCACAACCGATGCGAGTCTCCATGGCTGGGGGTGTATGTTTTGGGATCTGACAGTCAAGGGTCGCTGGTCCCCTCCTGGAGGCTTTCCTTCCCATGAATCTTCTAGAGCTCCGGCCATCTTTCTTTGCCTCCTCCACTGGGAGATCCTCCTTCAGGATCGGCCAGTCCGTGTTCAGTCGGACAAAGCCAACGCTGTGGCATACATCAATCGTCAGGGCGGCACGCGCATTCGCTTGGTGATGGAGGAGGTCTCCAGGATTCTGATCTGGGCAGAGGCTCGAGTTCCTGCTCTCTCCGCCATCCACATCCCAGGTGTGGAGAATTGGGAAGCGGACTTTCTCAGCCGATCTTTGGTGGATCCGGGCGAGTGGTCTCTCTATCCAGAGGTGTTTGCGCAGATCTGCGATCTCTGGGGGACCCCGAATGTGGATCTCTTCGTGTCTCGCCTCAACAGGTGGGTTCCCCACTTTGTTGCAAAGTTGCGAGACCCTCTGGCGGTGGACACTCTAGTCATTCTGTGGTCGTCCTTCTTTCTCCCTTACCTCTTTCCGCCTCTCCCTCTCCTGCCCAGGGTCCTGCGGAAACTCAATGCAGAGGGCTTTCCCACCATTCTGGTGGCTCCAAACTGGCCCAGGAGCGCGTGCTACACCGACATGATTCGGCTGGTCGTTGACGTACCGCTGCGACTTCCACTTCCCCCCCGATCTGCTCTCCCAGGATCCTCTCTGCCACCCCAGTTTACTGTCTCATTTGACAGCATTTGAAACTGTGGTTTTGAGAGCTCGGGGGTTTTCATCCGGTGTGATTCGCACCATGCTTCGAGCACGGAAGCCTTCCTCCGCCAGGATTTACCACCGCACTTGGAAGGCTGATTTCCGGTGGTGCGAGGCACAGTCCATTTTCCCGGTCATGGTTTTCCTTTCCACGACTTCTTGCTTTTCTACAATCTGGTTTACATCAACATTTGACCCTCGGCTCTCTTAAGAGTCAATTGTAGGCTCTTTCTTTTCTATTTCAACGGCAGTTAGCTTCTAATTCGCATGGCCGCAACTTTCTGCAGGGTGTGGCCCATAAGGTGCCGCCTTTCAGGTCTCCCACTCCTCCTTGGGACCTCAACCTGGTGCTTGGTGCTTTGAGGTAGGCTCCGTTCGAACCTCTTTCGGGACACCTCTCTTTGGATGCTTTAGTGGAAGGTCGCCTTTCTCATCGCTATTGCTTCCATTAGGAGGGTCTCTGAGTTGGTGTCTCTTTCCTGTTGCTCCCCTCTTTTGGTCCTTCATCAGGACAAGGTGGTTTCCCCCTTTCCCATGAACGAAGAGATTGGGTCACCTCTTCTTTTCGGCATGGTGATTCTTTTGTGATTCTAGAGGGTAGTCGCAATGGTCTTCGGCTTCCAAGGTGACCATTTCGCCGTGGATCCGTTCTGCCATATTGGTATCGTACCGTTGTACAGGAAAGGTCCCACCTTTTCGGGTGACTGGACATTTCGCGCATTCCGTTGGGGCTTCTTGGGCTCTCTGCAATAGGGCTTCGGCACTGCAAGTCTGTAAGGTGGCCACCTGGTCGTCCTTGCACACTTTAACAAAATGTTACCACATGCACACATTCGCGTCCACAGTGGCTCAGGTGTTGCAGGCAGCTGTGGCTCAGTTCTCTGCCTGATTTGTGTTTTTTTTATTTTTTATTTTCCCCCACCCCGGGGACTGCTTTGGTATGTGTGGTACCGACCGAGAAAAGTAGATTTTTTTTTTTTTTTTTTTTTTTTTTTTTTTATGCTTACCGTAAAATGTCTTCCTCGGAGGATCCACTGGGGGACACAGTGCCCACCCATGGTTTGTCACTGGTTTCTTTCTCTGTCGGTTTCCTCCTACTACTTTGGGACTAAACTGATTAGCTCAGGGTAAGTAGGCGGGGTCGACTTTTCTTTGTATGCCTAGTGTCAGCGCCTCCTAGTAGCAAGAGCATATACCACGGTTTCTGTGTTCCTAAATGAATCCTGCGTGAGAGAGATTTTATGGTAAGCATAAAAAATCTACTTTTCTTTTGCATACACTTCTGGCTTTGGTTAAAAAACTGCAGTGGCAGTTTTCCAGAAAAAAAAAACATGTGAAAACCTAGCCTTATAGTTTCTTAGATGTCAATTTGCAGGTGATATTGATCATGCTTTTAGAAGTCTACCTTACATTAGTGCTGGATATGCAGAAAAAATTGGAAACACAAAAGGGAAGCGCAACAATGTGCCGTAAAAGTTTTCAGATATGACAAAGAGGTGAAAAAAACTTGCTCACCTTCTGGTGTTGTGCAGTGGGCACAACACCATATCGCGCTTGTATCCCGTTGCAAAGGGAATAGTTAAATCAGGGGGTGCAGCTCACACCGTGGCGTCCTGGGATTCCCTGACGTCTTGAGAATGCAAGAGGTAAAGATTACCGGGGCTCCGGTTCACGTGTAAAAAAAAGGTGTGTTCGAGCGCTCACTCCTGTAGAATAGCTTGGCTGGGATCGTGGCAGTAAGAAGTAGCCGGACACGGTTAAAGATATAATAACCGGATTTTATTTGGATAGATCACAGAACGCGTTTCGAGGGGTGGGACCCCCTCTTTGTTAGATCTGACGAAGAGGGGGTCCCACCCCTCGAAACGCGTTATCTGTGATCTATCCAAATAAAATCCGGTTATTATATCTTTAACCGTGTCCGGCTACTTCTTACTGCCACGATCCCAGCCAAGCTATTCTACAGGAGTGAGCGCTCGAACACACCTTTTTTACACGTGAACCGGAGCCCCGGGGATCTTCACCTCTTACATTAGTGCTGGGCGGTATATCGGTTCATACCAAAATATTTTCCCTGCACGATATGAATTTTTCCTATACCGCAATACCGAATGAATGAATTATCAGCCACAGATGAGTTGCGGTGCTATAAATTAATGAGATGTGGCCCGCTGACGCTTTAAATTAATGAGCCGCCGGCACTTTAAATGAATGAGATGCGGGCCGCCGGTGCTTTAAATGAATGAGATGTGAGCAGCCGCAAGCTGTCACCTCCCCCTGCAAGCGCTAAAAGGCAGGCTTTTAGCACTTGCAGAGGAAGGTGACAGCTTCCGGCTCGCAACTTAATCGTTTTCAGTGCCGTTGCCCGCATCTAATTCATTTAAAGCACCGGCGGCTTGCAAGTCATTCATTTAAAGTGCCGCGGCCCGCATTTCATTCATTTTAAAGCGCCGTGGCATGGAGGAGAGGGGGGGGGGGGGGTTAGAGAAATATAGCACCGCCTGGGGGTCATATATGATTAGCTCCCCGGGGGGGGGGGGGATACCGTGGAACCGCCATAACTTGCAAAAGTACCGTGATATGCATTTTTGGTCATACCGCCCAGCACTACCTTACATCCAGGCCTTTTTGTCTGTGTGCCAAAATAGTGATATTAAAAGGGTATTCCAGGAAAACAATTATTTTTATATATCAACTGGCTCCAGAAAGTTACACAGATTTGTAAATGACTTCTATTAAAAAATCTTAATCCTTCTAATAATTATAAGCTGCTGAAGTTGAGTTGTTCTTTTCTGTCTGACAACAGTGCTCTCTGCTGACATCACTGTCTGTCTCAGGAGCTGCACAGAGCAGAATAGGTTTGCTATGGGGATTTGCTTCTACTCTGGACAGTTCCCGAGACAGGTGTCATCAGAGTAATCACTGATGGATCGCCAGAGGCAATCCAATAAAGGCCCTGAGGGTCCCAACCAAATATTGACTAATTACAGGACTTTAATTTGCGGGTCCAAAAACATAATAGTGGAAAAAAGAAGGAAAAAATCACACATTTAAAAGCACTATGTGCTCCTAACTAATAGCTGAATAAGAGCTTAATGGACTCAACTAGCTCCACTATTTTCTTAATTCGTAGGAGATACATTGTGTTTAGTATCCCAGAACTACTGATTGTTAGGGTACATAGCAGTTAAAACCATAACACTGCCCCCCTCAACGTTTCGCCACCAAGTGGCTTTGTCAAGAGGCAAATGGGCAATGGCGAACAAAAACGCCGACCGGACCTTTTAACATCTCCTGTTATGATGTCACCAACGTTATTTCCAATCAAAAATGACTCCCATCATCCATTGCGACAAAACCCTCCAATCGATCTAAATCAAGTATTGAGTGACAAGTTGGTGGCCAACCAAATAGCTCAAGAAGCTCACCACTGTATGTCTGCCACGTCTCTCTTCCTGATAGGAGTTCGTCCGGACTTCCGGCACCGACGTCATGTGTAAACAATGCGCAGAACAAACTGCGCGCGGACTTCGTCTCTGTAAGTACTTGAGAAGCTTACCGCGCATGTGCCAGAGTTTAAGCTGCGCGTTCTCAACTGCGCGAGAACTTAGCTGTTATGCCGCTTACTCATTGTATATGTGTGGGTAGTGCCTGCGCACTAGAAGATGCGCGAACACTTTACCATCACCCGAGAAGAACAAAAAATACAAGACACTTTGGTCCATTGCCAAAAACAGGGGATATGTAGAGGAAGTAAATAACAATAGCTAAGTTACTTATTAAGTGTTGCTAGTTGTTTAATTTTATTAGGGGTTACCACCTAGGTAAGTATACAGTGAGATAATTAAGGTGTGTACAAATCAATAGATAGATTCAGAGGACAAATATTAAGCATGATGATAACTAGACCCCTTCTCTGACCGCAGGGAAGGGGAAAGGAGAAGGGGAGAAAAAGAATAGAAAGAAAGGATCTCCTATAAGGAATAGGGTTTGAATACGGCTGAAATGGGAGAATGGTCATATTAATAGACTTCGTGATATTAATGGAGGTGATTGGTACCGGTCGACTTAAGTGATAATAACCTTCAAATAATAACTCACAAAGGTAGAACGTAAAACAGGTCACAAAAAGGCAGAAAAGGTAAAACCTTCATTTAATCCTTTCGGACTCAAACTTTGTAATTTGTAAATCCACTTTGCCTCAATACGCAAGAGGATCTTGTCTAGATCACCCCTTCTGGGACCTAACTTACACTTGATAAAGCCCCAAAATTGTAATTGGGACACGTCACCATTGTGGACTTCCCAGAGGTGTCTAGATAAAGGTGTATCCCCTTTATTTTTAATCATGCTGAGATGTTTTGATATTCTCCTCCGAAACTGCTGAACTGTTTTACCAACATAGAATTTAGGACATCCGCATTCCGCTATATATACAATACCCATGGTTTGGCAATTGATAAAATCTCTAATCTCATATTGGTGATTGTCAACTGGGTTAACGAAAGTTTTCTTTTTAGGTAAGAATTTGCAGAAAGTACATTTCCCACAAGGGAAAGACCCCACAATAGTAGAGGTCAACCAATTACTTGGGGCCCCCTCCGAATAATGGCTCCTTACTAGTTGCTCACGTAAATTTTTGCCCCTTCTGTAAGTGACAGAAGGATGCTGGGGGATCACTTCCCTAATTTCTGGATCGGCTAGTAGGATTGGCCAGTACTTCTGCAATATGTTCTTTACTTGTTTGTTGTTAGAATCATAGTTTCCTATGCATCTGATAACACGAGAAGTGTTATCAGGATGTCGGGTTTGTAGAAGATCATTTCTATCTGTCGCCCTGGCCCTAGCAAATGCCCTGTGTAGGGTTTTCTTAGGGTAAGGTGTCATCAGAGAGCACTTAGACTGAAAAGAACAACTCAACTTCAGCAGCTCATAAGAACTGAAAGGATTAAAATCTTTTAATAGACGTAATTTACAAATCTGTTTAACTTTCTGGAGCCAGTAAGCTTTTTTTTTTCCTGGATCACCCCTTTAAGGACAGACCTAGCTATAACTTACTTTTTAGGTGGGGAACAAAATCTTGTAGGACCTTTTTTATTTTAGGGTGCATCCACACCACGTTTTTGCAATACAGTTCCTGTATATGTTTTCAAAGTAAAAACCGTACGGAACCGTATGCATTGACTCTCCATTGAAAACAGTATGCCAAAAGATGCATCAGGTTGTTTCCGTTTTGCATCCTGTACGGTTTTGTCAGTTTTTTTTCCCCGTGCCCAAAACCGTAGTCTACCACGGTTTTTGGTCCGGGTGAAAAACTGTATTAAACTGTGTACGTTTTTTTTAACATGGGAGTCAATGGGAACCTTGCAGAACCGTATGTTTTTTGACTTTGCAGTTTTTTTCTTGGAATTTCAATCAAACAAGTGAAACTCTATTCAAAATGGAGTGAAAAGTTAAAACGTATACGTTTTTTTTCTTAAAAAACGGATGCAATCAGACATCATCTTTCCAAACCTTTTACGGGTTGAAATTTGTACACACGTTTTGATACAGTTTAGTCAGGTTTTGAGGAATCCGTTTTTCATCAAAAACCTGATACGGGAACTGTATTGCAAAAATGTTGTGTGAATGCACCCTTAAACTGTCAACCCCTTCCTGACATGCTCCTAGATAATACTGGACAGCCAGGGAGTTTAGTCGTTGGGCAGTCAGTAAGAGAATAAATTATTTTAAATAAATTAGAAAAACCTCAATTGTATTTTAACAGATTCGTAACAGATTTCAATGCTTGAATGACATTATAACTCAAAATTTTATTGATAACTAACTTGATTATTTTCCCCCTTACAGGAAGCTCAAAATTCCCATGTCTACTGGGTAAGTAATGCCACCTTTAGTATTAACAGGTAATGAAGTGAAGGAAAAACTTTTTTGTTTAGGCTGGGTTTCCACTTGGCAGATTTTTTTAAACTACCACTGCAGTTGTTGAGTTAAAGCCATTTGTGTGTGCAAAAAGAATGGAAAATATAAAGTAAGGACTTGTGCACAAAAAAACTGCAGTGGTAGTGGTAAAAAAAAAAACGTTGAAACCCATCCCTGCACAGGTACTTCAGGCAGCCGGGCGCCTGTGGCTATCTATTCCTGACTGTACCATGCGGGGCTGCCAGGACATGCTTGAAGTTGCAGTTTGATCAAGGCTCACCACGTGGTTAGTAGTGGTGGGATGGTTCCAAATCCAATTTGTCCAGACATTCATCCTGGGGTTTTGAGGGCACGTTGTATGCACTTCGTCAGTCTTCCCTCGCTTTGCTTCTTTGGAGAGACCTCTGTCCACTTCCTGACTGTTACTTGCTAAACAGTTTCCGAGCATCCAGAGGAGAGCGCTGTTGACTATGCCCTTTCCAGGAGATCTTTCTCCACCACCTGCATTTTGCTGCTTTTTAACAGCTTTAATCAGGCTTAAAAATGTTTAACTCCTTAACGACGCAGTACGTGTATTTGCGTCTTGCACCGGCTCCCGCAATATAATGCAGGGTCACGCGGTTACCCCGCGTCGTATCGGGTCTGTCCCTGGGGCCATCAACGGCCGGGACCCGCGGCTAATATCACCAATCGCGGTAATGCCCAGTATTAACCCTTCAGACGCGGTCGATCAAAGTTGACCGCCACATCTGAAGTGAAACCGAAAGCATCCCGGCAGCTCAGGACACGAGGTGGATCCCTTACCTGCCTCCTGCGTGTCCGATCACCAAATGACTGCTCTGTGCCTGAGATCCAGGCAGGAGCAGTCGAGCGGCGATAACACTGATCAATGCCATGTTAATGCATGGCAGGGATCAGTGTAGGAAATCAGTGTGTGCAATGGTATAGCCTCCCTATGGGGCTATAACATTGCAGACAAAAATTAATAAATGGGGTTTAACCCCTTCCCAATAAAAGTCAGAATCACCCCTGTTTTCCCATAAAAAAACAACTATTTAAATAAACATATGTGGTATCGCTGCGTGCGTAAATGTCTGAACTTTAAAAATATATCGTTAATTAAACCGCATGGTCAACGGTGTACACGAAAAAAAATTCCAAAGTCCAAAATATTGTATTTTTGGTCACTTTTTATACCATTAAAGGGGTAGTCATGTGGTGAAAAACTTATGGGGATAAGTTTGAGATCGCGGGGGGTCCGACCACTGGGGCCCCCTGCGATCTCTCTGTAAAGGGCCCCGGCTCTCCGGCCAGATAGCGGGTGTCGACCCCCGCACGAAGCGGCGGCCGACACGCCCCCTCAATACATCTCAATGGCAGAGACGGAGATTGACGAAGGCAGCACTTCAGCTCTGCCATAGAGTTGTATTGAGGGGGCGTGTCGTCCGCCGCTTCGTGCGGAGGTCGACACGCCCCCTTCCCGTGGGCTGTCGGGGCTTCGTACAGGAGATCGCAGGGCCCCCCCCCCCCCCGCGATCTGCAACTTATCCTCTATCCTTAGGGGATAAGTTTTTCACCACTGAGTCACCACTGAGTCACCACTGGACTACTCCTTTAAAAAAAATGAATAAAAAGTCTGATCAAAACAAAAATAGTAACGATATACATCCCCTCATACATCCCCATATGCGGAAAAATAAGTTATAGGGGTCAGAAGAGGACATTTTATAAACGTATACTTTTTCCTGCATGTAGTTTTTTCCCAGAATTACGACAAAATCAAACCTATATAAGTAGGGTATCATTTTAACCGTATGGACCCACAGAATAGGTGTTATTTTTATCAAAAAATACACTGCGTACAAACGGAAGCCGCCAAAAGTTACAAAATTGTGTTTTTTCTTCAATTTTGTTGCACAAGGATTCCCCCAGCCGCCACCCCCCCCCCCCCCCCCCCTTTTGGCATGGATTTCTGGGTATAATGCCTAATGTCACTGCAAAGTAGAATTGGTGGTGCAAAAAGTAAGCCATATGGCTATTTAGGTGGAAAATTGAAAGGGTTATGATTTTTAAAAGGTAAGGAGGAAAAAACGAAAATGCAAAAACTGAAACACTGAGTCCTTAAGGGGTTAATATTATGGTCAGCAATAATCAAATAGGCAAGGCCTATCCTCTGTATGCCTTTCCCCTGTATGTCAGTGCAGGGACTAGTGTGTTTGACACACACAGGTCCCAGTGCATAGGCCCCTTATTATCCTTGTGTGGGTGGTGAATGTTCAACTTTATACATAAAAAACAGTGCCTATCCTCTTGTCTGCTTAGAGTGCCGGCGATACTCTGCTGGTGTGGATTTTTCAGAGCAAGCGCTCACTCCTGCTGGCCGCAGTGCAAGGCAGAGCCTTATCCCATGCACTGGGGCCATTAGGAGTGAGTGCTTTATATGAAAACTCTCCACCAGCAGCATATTGCAGAGGTAAAGCCGCTATTAAATACTGGAGCCAAATTGTAAATGGTATGCTAATAAAGATATTTCTCCAATTTATGCAACTTTTTAGTTTGTAAACTGATGACTGGCTTTCTGGTGACAGTCTAAGAATAATTGCTGCTATTCGTCTGTCAGTTTTAATATTTGCATAACCTATACAGTGGCGTTACTGCATCCGTCTGGAGAACCTCGGTGTTGAAGTAGTTCAGTTGAGGGAGCGTCATTGGCGGATTTTTAGCCTTTCGGGTACCCTGGAAACTGTGAGAGGTCGTGGCGTTGTGGGCAGGGTAAGGTCACCAGGTGGTCTGCTTTCATGTTTTCTAATCATGGTCTATATGAAATTCACCCTGACTGTGTTTTGTATCACACTTAGGAGCCAGTACTTTCTAAGGAGCAGCCAGCTTTCCAGTATAGCAGCCATGTATCCCTGCAGGCTTCCAGCGGCCATATGTGGTAAGATGCTTTTCCCTTTTGCTGCGTAAGACCTTGCACTGTAAAGTAAGACAGGGAGAACTGCCATGAACTACAGTGAATAGATGGGTCTGTATGTCTTAGTAAAAATTGTCACATTTCATGAACTCCACTGTAAGCCTGAAGTACAAATCTTTTTTAGGAGGCTTATTTATCATTTATATATATTTTTTGGCACAGATCAGACATTTATTACTTTTTTCCTGTGTTTTAGGGGAACGTTCCGGTTTGAGCGGCCTGATGGTTCACACTTTGATGTCAGAATTCCTCCTTTCTCCTTGGAAAGTAATAAAGATGAGAAAACGCCCCCATCTGGTCTTCACTGGTAGTGACGTCCACACAGCCTTGACTGAAAAGTACTTTGTAGAACTTTATCAGACCATTGTGATGCAGACGTCGTCCGAAGGAAGCGCTGTTATACTTGCTTCCCAATCTATTTTTGTCTAGTTATTGGAAGGAGGATTTGTGTTGGAAACCATGGTCTTGGTACAGAAGCTGCTTTCATAGTAAATTTCTACACGGCTGAGCCTTGCCCCATTTGCACATCCTCCCAAGAGCCCGATTGGAATTTAATTTCATTATTATTTTTTTTTTCTTCTTCTTCAGGGTTTATTAATTTTTTTTTTTTTTTTTTTTTTTTTTTTTTCAATAAAGCAATATTTCACTGAAGTGAGCTTTTTGTGAATTTGTGTAATTATAACAAATGTGATCGATTCGGTTCTCCAAGGCTCCAGTCAGCCATGGCAGGCTGGAGCAATGGAGCACCGATAACACTGATCAGTGCATGTAATAGTTACCTATGGGGAATAAAAAAAAAATCTTAATAAATGTGATTTAACCCCTTCCATAATAAAAGTTTGAATCACGCCCCCTTGACTTGTAAAAGGATACGTGGTAAATACATGAACGAGAAAGAAGGGAGAAAATATATAAATATACATATAAATACTCATATGGATATAACTACATAAATATATATGAAAGTATATGTACAAACATATGATGTATATAACAAATACATATTGAAAGACAGTATTCCGTTCAAGACTGTATAGAGTATTAAAAGATATGCAGGGGATCTTTTATATATAAGCAGTATCCAATTATTAATAGTGTAATATAGTATCCAATCTCTGATTTAAATCCCTTGGCATGCGACTTCCTAATTTATAGGATCCATTCCAGTGATTTTTGCTTCATATTTCCTCCTCTGACTGGGGTTATGATCCTTTCTAAACCCTGTAGCATAAGAGATGTAGGACTGCCTGCTTGTCTTTCGGCGCAATGCTGAGAAACCATTGAAGTGTGGCGTGAGTTGAAATGCAGTATGTCTGATAGATGTTTTCTCACAAACTTTTAATGGATTTGATGTGCATCTGACATACTGCACTTCACACTCACGACACGTGAAAACATAAACGACATTGGAAGTGTTACAATTTATGATTCGTGTAATTTTGTGAACACTCCCATTGGAAGAAGATTTCACAGAAGAGGAATTACACATGACATTGCAGCATATGCATTTTGTGTGTCCACATTTGAATGACCCCTAATATTTCAACCAAGTTGGTTTATTTTTATATTTGTATGCTTGTTCCGAAAAAAAGACCGTGAAATTTTCTGGCCAATTGTCGGGGCTTTCCTAGATATGCACTTATATCCATGTGTAACTACATTCTTGAATGCTGAGTCACTCCTAATCAGTGGCATATATTTACGCAATATGCCGCAAATGTCTCAGAACTCATGACTATATTGAGTGGAAATGATAATGCGTGTTGATTTGGACCATTTATGAAAGGGGAATTTTTTGTAGAACTGATTAATGTTTTGCGTTTTTTTTTTTTTGCGGGATGCGATTTCTTTGACTCTATCAATAACCCATCCCCGTAAACGCTGTCCAATCTGATCTGCTTCTCTTACAAAATCAGAGTCCGCAAGAAAATTTCTGTGGGCCCGGATCATTTCTCCTATTGGTAAGTTCTTTGTTGCGTGTGTGGGGTGACATGAAGAAGCATGGAGGATCGAATTCACGGCCATTATTTTTCTGTGTGTGGACTTAATGACCTGTTTATTTTCAGAGTCGCCCCGTAAATATAGGCCTCCTCCACCCCTGCAGCCTTAATGTCCATCTCCCAAATGGTGCCATGACCAATTCTTTGCCTTACTCACATTAAAATCCCACTGGAATTCCTTGTTTCAATAACGTAAAAGGGTTCAACACTTTATAAAAATCAACTCTTTTGGTGGGAGGAAAAGGGAGATTGTGTATGTTTTTTATAAAAAAAATTATTTAGGTACTATATATTTTTTACTTTATTTAACTTTTTTTTTTATTTTTATTTTTTTTTAGTTTTTGTACTGTCCCTCTAAGGGACTTGACACTCATAATACATTGATCTGTACTGCAATGCATTATGCCTATGAGTGTAACACTGTTAGCTCACAGTATTTCACGGACATGCATGGCAGATCAGACTCTGTCTCGGGCAGAGCCTGATCGGCTACCAAAGCCAGGTAACATAAGCACAACCAATTTCCTACTACCCTGGCAATTTCTCTCCAAAGCTATGACTACACATCACCAAATGACCCTCGGCACAATATGCAAAGGACAATGAGATAGAGGGCTATGGGGGCTTTACTGGATTACACATTTCGTTCACAGTGATTAAAAGTCACGGTGCGCAAATATAGGCCTCCTTCAGCCGTCCTGTCCATCTCTCAATTGGTGCCATTACCAATTATTTGCCTTTCTCATTTGAAGTGGCAATAAACCAGAAAGTTCCAAAAGCCTAGAATCACATAATCTGGCAATCCTGATACAATAAGTTTCATACCAAATTGTATGATATATGTCCTTATATATTGGTATAAGGAATTGACATCTGGCGACTACTTTTCCTTATTTAAAATCCCACTGGAATTCCTTGTTTCAAGAACTTAAAAGGGTTCAACACTTTAAAAAAACCTCTTGGTGGGAGATAAAGGTATGTTTATAAACTTTTTTTATTTTTATGTTTTTTTATTTATTATTTACTATATATTTTTGTTCATTTTAATTTTTTTAAAGTCTTTTTTACTGTCCCACTAGGGGACTTGACATTCATAATACATTGCAGTGCAGATCTGTACTGCAATGCATTTAGGGCCCAGTGATTCAAAAGTCATGGTGCGCAAATATAGGCCTCCTTTACCCTTGCAGCCTTCCTGTCCATCTCCCAATTGGTGCCATGACCAATTCTTTGCCTTACTCTTTTTAAGTGGCAATAAAGTGGAAAGTTCCCATAGCCTAGAATCTCATAATCTGGCAATCCTGATACAATAAGTCTCATACCAAATTGTATGATATATGTCATTATACATTAGTATAAGGAATTGACATCTGGCGACTACTTTTCCTTAGTTAAAATTAGGGATGTCCCGATACCATATATTTAAGACCGAGTACAAGTACCGATACTTTAATTCTAGTACTCGCCGATACCAAGTACGAGTACTTATATTTTAACCCCTTAAGGACGCAGGACGTAAATGTACTTAACGCACCAGGACGTACATTTACGTCCTGTGCATAACCGCGGGCATCGGAGCGATGCCCGTGTCATGCGCGGCTGATCCCGGCTGCTGATCGCAGCCAGGGACCCGCCGGCAATGGCCGACGCCCGCGATCTCGCGGGCGTCCGCCATTAACCCCTCAGGTGCCGGGATCAATACAGATCCCGGCATCTGCGGCAGTGCGCGATTTAAATGAACGATCGGATCGCCCGCAGCGCTGCTGCGGGGATCCGATCATTCATAACGCCGCACGGAGGTCCCCTCTCCTTCCTCCGTGCGGCTCCCGGCATCTCCTGCTCTGGTCTGTGATCGAGCAGACCAGAGCAGAAGATGACCGATAATACTGATCTGTTCTATGTCCTATACATAGAACAGATCAGTATTAGCAATCATGGTATTGCTATGAATAGTCCCCTATGGGGACTATTCAAGTGTAAAAAAATGTAAAAGTAAAAAAAAAGTGAAAAATCCCCTCCCCAATAAAAAAGTTAAACGTCCGTTTTTTCCTATTTTACCCCCAAAAAGCGTAAAAAACATTTTTATAGACATATTTGGTATCGCCGCGTGCATAAATGTCCGAACTATTAAAATAAAATGTTAATGATCCCATACGGTGAACGTCGTGAACGAGAAAAAAAACAAAAAAAAGTCCAAAATTCCTACTTTTTTAATACATTTTATTTAAAAAAAATTATAAAAAATGTATTAAGTTTTTTATATGCAAATGTGGTATCAAAAAAAAGTACAGATCATGGCGCAAAAAATGAGCCCCCATACCGCCGCTTATACGGAAAAATAAAAAAGTTAGAGGTCATCAAAATAAAGGGATTATAAACGTACTAATTTGGTTAAAAAGTTTGTGATTTTTTTTAAGCGCAACAATAATATAAAAGTATATAATAATGGGTATCATTTTAATCGTATTGACTCTCAGAATAAAGAACACACGTCATTTTTACCATAAATTGTACGGCGTGAAAACGAAACCTTCCAAAATTAGCAAAATTGCATTTTTCGTTTTAATTTCCCCACAAAAATAGTGTTTTTTGGTTGCGCCATACGACAACTGGTCGCGCAAAAAACAAGCCCTCATACTAGTCTGTGGATGAAAATATAAAAGAGTTATGATTTTTAGAAGGCGAGGAGGAAAAATTTTAACGTAAAAATTAAATTGTCTGAGTCCTTAAGGCCAAAATGGGCTGAGTCCTTAAGGGGTTAAAGGGGAATCTGACACCAGGGTGACCCGGTTTCTGGCACTGTTTACCATATGATATGTGGGTCCTTGTTGTGTACAATGGAGGAGGCTGCTGTAGTATGAGCCAAGATTTCTCTCTTTTCCATTAAAAAGAACATGGAATTTGCATTATCGGTGAGACCGATGACCACATGGTGAGTAGCCGTGGAAACTCTTTTGGTGGGAGGAAAAGGGAGACTGTGTATGCTTATTAATTAATTTATTTGTATATTTTTATTTATTATTTACTATATATACTATATTATTTACAATATTTTTTTGTATATATATACTTTTTTTAAGTCTTTTTTACTGTCCCACTAGGGGACTTGACATTCATAATACATTGCAGTACAGATCTGTACTGCAATGCATTTAAGGCACAGTGATTCAAAAGTCATGGAGGGGCATTTACTAAGGGGTTTAGTCATTTTTTTTTCTGACTATTTGGCACTAAATTGTCGCAATTGCGCCTACCCTATTTTTCGTGCGACTTTATCTAGCAAGAGCTAGAAAGTCAAAAATATTTTTCCCGCTTGATTTACGCTAGTTTGCATTTTTGACTTGCAGTGGTCAGGTATTTATTAACTGCGACAGTAAAAATTGACAAAATTTACTCCAGCTCCAACATGGAGCAGGAAAAGCTACTGCCGCCCGGGCTCCGACATACTTTCTCCCCGCTACCCTCACTTCGCTACAGGGACACTGCAGTGATTTACATCACCCCCCCCCCCCCCCCCCCCGCCAGCGCCACACAACTCCCATCTGTCTGCTAACTGTTGCAAGACTACAAGTCCCAGCATGCCCATACAGTGAGGACATGCTGGGAGTTGTAGTCTTGTAGCAGTGGGAGCTGAGCGGCGCGGGCGGGAGACAAGGGGGGATGTATATCAGTGTCCCCATAAGTGAGGGTAGCGGGGAGGCAGTATGAGGAGCCCGGGCGGCTGCCCTGACAGCCAAAGGCTTTGGCTGTCAGGGCATGCTGGGTGTTGTAGTTTTGCAACAGCTGGAGGGCCACAGTTTGCAGACCACTAGTTGCAAAACTAAACAGCTGAAGGGGACCGGCGAAGACGTTCACTTACCCTTCCGAGGCTCCAGCGACGATCGGTGACTGAGATCGTCGGGCGGCAATGTCGTGCGGCGCTGGATCCTACGGAAACAGGTAAGTTGCCCAAGCCCTAAAACAGTGTTTCCCAACCTGGGTGCCTCCAGATGTTGCAAGACTACAACTTGAAGCATGCCTGGACAGCCTTTGGCTGTCCAGGCATGCTGGGAGTTGTAGTTTTGCAACTTCTGGAGGCACCCTGGTTGGGAAACACTGGCCTAAAACCGTGTTTCCCAACCAGGGTGCCTCCAGATGTTGCAAAACTACAACACCCAGGTTGGGAAACACTGTGCCCGGCCTCCGCCCCACATTACTGTAAGGGCATGCTTGGAGTTGTAGTCCTGCAGCTGGGGGCAGGGGACAAGCTTGTCACTTGCCCACACATCTCCTGCACTACACAACTACAACTCTCAGCATGTCCTTACTGTAAGGGCATGCTGGCAATTGTAGTCATGCGGGGCGGGAGATGTGTGAGCAGGTGATAATGTACTAACCCATTTCTTTCTTTCTTCTCATTTCAGATCCGTGTATCCTGTGGACTCCTTCGGATTCGGTGGACTACTTCGATGACCAGCATTTTTCTTTGTTTGATTTTAATAAAATTGTTAACGAGGACTTGTGGGGTGTGTTTTTTGTAATAAAATTTTTTTAAAACCTGTTGTGTTTTTTCCTTACTTTACTTGACAGGCTTAGTAGTGGAAGCTGTCTTATAGACGGAGTCCATTACTAAGCTGGGCTTAGCGTTAGCCACAAACTTGGAAGCATTTTCCAGCATGACTGAGTATGATGAGCTTCTGAAAAAAATAAAGGAAAAAATAACAGATGGAGGAATAAATAATGGAGACTAAAAAAACAAAACTTCAAAGGGACACAAAAGACTTTGAACTGAAACAACAATATAACTGGGGTGAATGGGAATCCACCGGAGCTACCCCCAAATCCATCCTCAAAAAGAAATATAAAAAGAAACAAGGTGCACAACAAAAAGTAACATTTAGTTCATCGGAAGTTGATACGGGAGACAGCACGGAATCAGATAACCCATCGACATCCCAGCAAGTGAGTGGTCATAAACAACCCAAAGGTAAAAAGGCCAAGCGCAAAGGAAAATCCGGGGGGGGGGGGGGGGAAACATCCCCGAAGACCCAACTCCCAGACTATGAGTCAAGTCCGGAGATAAATGGGGACTGAGTCCTGACCAAATGACTTTGCTGGCTAGAGGCTTAAATTTCTCACCCACAAATAACTTTGACATATTTGGAACAATGTGTGATATAAACCGGTTTGTTAGAAATCTAACAGTCAAGAGACATTTCTATCAGATAAATGAGGAAAGTGAAAGTAGCATCATACAAAAAGAACAAAATGTGGCAAATGAATTTCGAGAACTAACCTTTGGGGAACAAGTGACATTGTGCAATTTACAGGAACTGGGGAGGGAAACAGATAATGAAAGAGAAAAAGTAAATAAAAATATATGGCATAGAAGTAAAAATCCCTCCTTTTATCCTGCAGGATCCAGGACAGACAGCATGGACAGGTTGCAGGAAGCAATTGAAAATGATCTGGTTGCTATGAGCAACGATATTTCTCACTCACCCAGGAAGGATAATTTGTCCTGGGGAGAGAGAAAAGCACTAAATGAATTGTCATCTTACAACGACATAATAATCAAAATGTCGGACAAAGGTGGGGTGGTTACAATTATGGATAAAAGTGTATATTTAGAACAAATAAAAACAATGCTGTCCGATGAAACTGTCTATGCTGTCTTGGATAGAGATCCAACTGAAACATTTCAGATGGATCTCATAAAATTGTTAGAAGAAGGTTTAGCTCTTAATGTAATTACGCAGAGGGAAAGAGATCATTTGTATGTACAATACCCGGTTATTCCAATTACGTATGCCCTTCCTAATACACAGAAGGGGATAAATCCTCCACCAATGAGACCCATTGTATCTCGTGGAGGCTCATTGCTGGAGCATATATCAATGTGGGTAGATCTATTATTGCAACCCCTGGTACAGCGCGTCCCCGGTTATTTAAAAGACTCAGGAGATATATTAAAGATGTTTGAAACTAAAAGATGGGATCCAGATCATGCCTGGCTATCTTGCTATGTAGTTTCCCTCTATACAAATATACCATGGACGGTAGCCATGAATGCTCTGGATCACCATCTTAGTAATCATAGTGATTATACACATGAGTTAAATGAATTCATAAAAATGTCAGTTTGGTTTTTGATGTCCCCGAACTATTTTGTGTTTGATCGGAAGTTCTATCTACAAAAGAGTGGAGTATCGATGAGAGTATCCCCCTCTTTAGTTAATTTGACTATGTCATACTGGGAGTCCCATGCCATTTTTTCTGATGCTAATCCATATTGCAAAAATATACAGTGGTACGGGAGATTCATAGATGACCTCCTTCTCATCTGGGAGGGGGATGAATCTCTCGTACCACTCTTCATACAACACATTAATCAAAATCCATACAACTTGAAATTTACTCATCACATGGACAAAAACAAGATAACATTTTTGGATCTAGAATTAGTGGGAATAGTTGGAGAAATAATTACAGTAGTAAAACATCGTAAGCCAATTTTAGGCAACACAGTTTTGGCGGCTAACAGTAATCATCCAACTCATACAATAAAAGGGATACCTGTAGGTGAATGAACCCGTCTCAAAAGAAATTGCTCTAGCAGTGAAATTTATAATGCACAATCAGAAAATTTACTAAGTAGACTAAGGGAAAGAGGATATGACAACAAAATACTATACAGAGCTAAGAAAATAGTGTCCAATAAAAATAGAACAGACTTATTACATGGACCCAAAAATTAAAAGAAATTTGATAATAAACCCACTTTGTCCCTGACATATTCCCCTTACTTTAGCAAAATTAAATATATAGTAACACGTCATTTACATATACTTAAACAAGATGACATTACATCCAGAATTTTGCACCAGGGCTGTAAAATTGTCTCAAAAAAAGCACCGACTTTAAAAAATCACCTATCACTGAGTCTTGTGGAAGAACCCCGACCAAACACAAGTGTCTGGCTGTCGCAAAAGGGTTTTTACAGGTGTGGACATAAAGTGTGCCGTACATGCAATTATGTTAAGGTAACAAAGGAGTTTGAAAATGCCGAATGCAGCAGAAAGTATGAAATCAAAAATTATATGAATTGTAATAGTAAAAATTTAGTGTACATAATTGAGTGTGTACACTGCAAATTAAAATATGTAGGGTATACTACCCGCAGTCTAAAAACAAGAGCTCTGGAACATCAGACAAGGTTGCATCAGAAGGAAATTAGAGCACAGAGAAGCCTTCTGGCAGTTCACACTTGGGACGCGTGCCCCAAGTGGAATGAATATACGACGTGAGCTGCTATTCCATTATTGAAATAAATGTTGTTAACACTTATTTATATGTATATATAAAAGTAAAACAAGGATTTAAAAACATGATATTGATTATGTTACAACATCACTGGTTTTGGATACAGTGTTGTTACTTTTTATATTAACCTCCTTTTATTTTGAGTATGTATTAAGAAACAAAGTCTCTACCTAGTCATGAGATCCTGCACGTAAGCGCAAGCAGCCCTAGTAAAGTGCAAAGAATTAATCACCTCTCACCTCACACAAGATGCCCAGGGGTTGCAGGGAGGTGAGGAACCGAATGACCCCACACATCTCCCCTAGACCACCAGGAGGGACACCCAGAAGGGCTACTGCATCCTGACAAATCCTGTGTACAAACAAACAGGTAAAAGTGGCACAGTGACAAAAAATTTTTTTTTTAAATAAGTGAATGAGTGCAGATATACTGCCCGGTCATCTGGCCGGATCTATAAAAAATTCCCTGATCCTAGCCAGAAGGCCGGGATACCAAGGGTGAGTGCCAAAGGTGAAGAGTGTGTGGTGCAGTGCGTTCAGTCAGTGAGTTATAACACCCAGTCAATGGCTGTCCGGCAATACTGGGAGTTGTTGTTTTGCAATAGCTGGAGGCTCCGTTTTGGAAACAGGGCCATACCAGTCATTTTTCATTTTTATTTGGGGGATAACTGTGTAGAGGTATATGTAGTGTTTTACGTTTTATTTTGTGTAGGTGCAGTGTAGTGTAGTGTTTTTAGGGTACATTCACATAAGCGGAGGTTTACAGCAAGTTTCCCGCTGGGAGTTTGAGCTGCAGCGGAAAATTTGCTGCATCTCAAACTTGCAGCGAGAAACTCACTGTAAACCTCTGCCTGTGTGAATGTACCCTGTACATTCACATGGGGGGGGGGGGGGGGGGGGGAAACCTCCAGCTGTTGCTAAACTACAACTCCCAGCATGCCCTTTGGTTGTCGTGCATGCTGGGGGTTGTAGGTATGCAACAGCTGGAGACGGGGACTGGAAATACTCAGGGCGTACAGTCCTTAAGGATCAGGGATGTAGAGCGTATGTATACGCCCTGCATCCCCAAGAGGTTAAAATAATCCCACTGAATATGAAGAATATGCCTGTTAAAAATGTATTTAGTGTCAAAAGGATAACATTTAATGACAGCAAATAATAAAAAAAATTATGCCAAAATCAGCATAAAATACAAGATATAAACAGAAGAACTCAACAGTAGTAACAAACATGCTACTTCTGGCTCCTGCGGTGTCCTGCGCTGTTGCTGTGCGCTACACAATGACGAGTGATGTCCTCAACGCCACGTCACTGTCAGTGGCCCGGCGCACAGTGACAGCTCAGGACGCCGCCGGAGCCAGAAGTAGCGCGGACCCCGGGAACAGATAATTATAAAGCCGGGGATGGGGGAGGCAATGGGGCAGTGGCGGTCTCTGGCCAGAGGATGGGCAGGGGGAGGCAATCGGGCAGCGGCGGTGGTTGGACTCAGGATCCCAGGACAGGCAGGGGGAGAGAAGCAGGTGGCGGCAGTGGTCTCTGGCTCCGCAAAAGCCGCTGCAGTTCATTGATTTAAAGCGCCTGCTTTAAATCATTGATCTGCAGCGGGCTTCTGCGGGGCCGGAAACAGTTTATCAGGCAATACCTGCACACACACACGCACCCTCATTTTACCAAAGATATTTGTGGGGGGGGGGAATTAAAATGCAAGGAATATCGGTATAAGTTATCGGCTATCGGCCTGAAAGTTCACAGGTTATCGGTATTGTCTCAAAAAAATAAATATCGGTCGATCCCTAAAAGTCAGGTACTGAAAGGCCCCCCACTCTCTTGTGGTAGTACATGATTGCTCTGGGTATTGGTGGGGTAAGACCCCGCCAGATGAACCGATACACATCATCTTGTAGTTTGCGGATATCCACCATTCATATCGGAATGGGGATCGACCGAAACCAATACAAAATTCTAGGTAGAGTCACCATCTTGACCGTATCAACACGGCCCAGCCGGGAGATATAAGGTAAGTTCCATCTGGCGAGGTCCTCCCTGATCGATTTATAGAGAGGAGAATACTTCAATTTATAAAGATCTGCCAGAGATGAAGAAAGAGACACCCAGATGCTAAAGATTTATTTAATATGTTAAATGGTTCAGACTCCACATCAAATTTGGCTTCCCATTATAGTCTATGGGCATTCCATTTTTTCATTCTGCAGAAAACAGTGATAATCCAACTTAATGTAAATATTAAACAATGTCGCTGAGTTTATAGCATATGTCTGTAAGATTTATTAGATATGTCAAATAGTTTTACCTCTCTATGGGCATTCCACTCCCCTGTTAAAGTCTATGGGCATTCCATTGTGTCATTCCTTTTAGTATGTCCCTAGGGTTGCCACCTTTCTTGCAAAAAAAAAAAAAAAAAAATATATATATATACAACCATGCTAATTTGCATAATTAATTATATATGCGTGACATCACGGGATACACATATGCGGGGGAAATTTGGTCCTATTCTTACCCCTATAACTTTTTTATTTCTCCTTATATGGGCCTGTATGAGGGCCCATTATTTGTGCCCCGATCTGCAGTTTTTAACAGTACCATTTTTGTTTTGATGTGACTTTTTGATCGCTTTTTTAAATTAAATTTGTTAGTTGCAGTTAGTTACTAACTACAACTCCCAGCATGCCCTGATACAGCCTGTGGCTCAGCAGCTGCCCCAAACGAAAACTACAACTCCCAGCATGTTGGACTATATAGTAGTATATAGTATAGCTCAGTGTTTCCCAACCAGAGGTGGCTCCAACTGTTGCAAAACTACAACTCCCAGCATGCCTGGACAGCCAACGGCTGTCCAGGCATGCTGGGAATTGTAGTTTTTCAACAGCTGGAGGCGCTCTGGTTGGGAAACACTGGTTCAGTATATGGTGCACCATTCCGGGAGTTGGAGGATTGGTTGGATAAATTGCATGGCCGGTATTTTTTTTATATAAAAATACTGGCAGGGTGGCCAAAATACCAGCTGTGGCGGTAAAATGCCAGCCAGGTGGCAACCCTACACGTCCCCCTAAAACTGCCCTCTCTTTATGACTCAGCTTGTGACCTCTACACCTTCCCCTCAGGGCCCCTCCCAGACTGCCTCCTATGTTCTCTTTCTCACAAACTTTAGATTTTTGTGGATTCCTCCTGAGTGCCCCTATTCTCTCAGGTGCCCCCTCCATGCTTATGTAAATTTCCTCTTGCTCACATTAGTCCACCTCCTCACATCCAGCCTGTGTGTGCCCCCCATCGTTCTTTTAGATTGCCCCCCTGAGCCACCTCTTTCTAGAAGACTGCCCCCATTTGCCCCCCTCACACACATATTGCTCTCCATGCCTGCTCCTTGTCTGCCCTAAACTTCTTTTTTCAGCATGTCCCTCATTCTCAGAACTAATTCCCAGCTCAGGGAGGGTTCACACCATGATTTTTCTATACAGTTTTTGGATACGTTTAAAAAAAAAACAAAAAAAAAAAAAACGTATGAAACCGTACAGCAAACCGTGGCCATAGACTTTCCATTCAAAACAGTATGCACCATATTGTATACGGTTGTCTCTGTTTTTCAAACCACACAGTTTTTTTACTTTTTTTTTTTCTGGACAGAAAACCGTGGCCTACCACAGTTTTTGGTCCAGGTGAAAAACCGTATTAAACCATATGTTTTTTTAAAGCATGGGAGTCAATGGGAACCATACAGAACTGTATGTGTGTACGGTTCCATCTGGTTTTCACCATACGATTTTTGATTTTGCACAGTTTTTTTTCTTGGAATTTCAATCAAACAAGTGAAACTTTATTCATAATGGAGTGAAAAGCTCAAAATGTATACGTTTTTTCCCCTAAAAAAACGGATGCAACCGGACATCATTTCTCAAACCGTATACAGATAAAACTTTGTACACACGTTTTGATACAGTTTAGTCAGGTTTTGAGGAATCCATTTTTTTTAATATCAAAAACCTGATAAAAAACTGTATTGCAAAAACGTGGTGTGAACCCACCCTCATACTTACACCCTTAGTCTCCACATGCCCCTCTCTCCCCTCATCTGCAGCACGCCACCTCTGCGCCAATGTTTCCGAGCCAGGGTGCCTCCAGCTGTGGCTAAACTACAACTTCCAGCATGCCCGGACAGCCAAAGACGGTCCGGGCATGCTGGGAATTGTAGTTTAGCCACAGCTGGAGGCACCCTGGTTGGGAAACAGTGCCCTGAGCAAACCCCACCAACTCTCCTCCCACAAAACAAGCTGGTCACATGGTCATGATGGCATCATCAGAGGTCGACTCGGCATTTACTGTGCGGGTATCATGGCGGCGGGCGAGCAGCAGGCTGTACACCGGCCCGGAGCCTTTAAGCAGCAGAATAAGGCGCACAAAACCGGTCGGCACCGAGGCCGCGGAGCGCAGGATCGCGAGAACAAAGGTGAGCAGAGGACGCACCACGTGACTGCCGGGCCCGGCGCCTCCACGTGTCTCCCACGTGTTTTCACTGCCCCGTGCGGCGCTTCTGTCAGCTGGGAGGTGAACGCAGAACTTGGGCATAGTGTTTCTATGACTGACGGGTTCCCTTTAAATGCAGGAGAGTCAGTGGAAATGGGCAACATTCGCTTCATATTATCGGTATTGTAGTGACCCTATAGGGCTGCGTGCATAGTGACAGAGATCCCACACCACATCTCTATAGGCTGTGACACTGTAACGACCCTGCAGCTCAATCTAAAAATCCCCCGAGCTGTAGGCTTCAACTACATGTTTGATCCTGAGGGCATTTGTATTGTGCCATCACCCCCTATATCCTATGCCAGGCATAGGCAACCTTCGGCACTGCAGATGTTTTGGACTACATCTCCCATGATGCTTTGCCAGCATTTTGGCTGTAGGAGCATCATGGGAGATGTAGTCCAAAACATCTGCAGTGCTGAAGGTTGCCTTTGCCTGTCCTACGCCATAGTAAGAGCTGCAGGACAGTTCCCACAGATTGGATCCTGTCACATGTGATGATGATGTCACCACTGCAGCTGAGCCAATATAAGGTACCATTCACTTAGGTTTGAAATAGTTGTTCTGCTTTCTAATTCCATGGAAAAGTTGGGAATGACACCCTTAGGTGGTGTTCCCTTTTAGCCAGTATTCCCAAATTAGTATTCCTCCAGCTGTTGCAAAACTACAAATGCCAGTATACCTGGACAGCCAGACGCTGTCTGGGCATACTAGAAGTTGTCATTTTGCACAGAAGCCAATCAGTGATTTTCCCACAGCAACCAATCACAGCTCAGCCTTCACTTTACCACAGCTTGTTAGCTCAGCTGTGATTGGTTGCTGTGGGAAAATCACTCTTTCTTTCTCTCACAAACTTTGATAAATCTGGGCCAATGACTATCAAGACTAAACAAATGGGTGCCCAATTCATTAGATTCAAATTAGGTGGAGTGTATCTTAAATGGGCACTATCATTAACCCCTTAAAGATCAGGCCCATTTTGCCCTTAACCCCTTAAGGACGCAGGACGTAAATGTACGTCCTGGTGAGGTGGTACTTAACGCACCAGGACGTACATTTACGTCCTAAGCATAACCGTGGGCATCGGAGCGATGCCCGTGTCATGCGCGGCTGATCCCGGCTGCTGATCGCAGCCAGGGACCCGCCGGCAATGGCCGACGCCCGCGATCTCGCGGGCGTCCGCCATTAACCCCTCAGGTGCCGGGATCAATACAGATCCCGGCATCTGCGGCAGTTCGCGATTAAAATGAACGATCGGATCGCCCGCAGCGCTGCCGCGGGGATCCGATCATTCATAACGCCGCACGGAGGTCCCCTCACCTTCCTCCGTGCGGCTCCCGGCGTCTCCTGCTCTGGTCTGTGATCGAGCAGACCAGAACAGAAGATCACCGAAAACACTGATCTGTTCTATGTCCTATACATAGAACAGATCAGTATTAGCAATCATGGTATTGCTATGAATAGTCCCCTATGGGGACTATTCAAGTGTAAAAAAAATGTTAAAAAATGTAAAAGTAAAAAAAAAGTGAAAAATCCCCTCCCCCAATAAAAAAGTAAAACGTCCGTTTTTTCCTATTTTACCCCCAAAAAGCGTAAAAAACATTTTTTATAGACATATTTGGTATCGCCGCGTGCGTAAATGTCCGAACTATTAAAATAAAATGTTAATGATCCCGTACGGTGAACGGCGTGAACGAAAAAAATTTTAAAAAGTCAAAAATTCCTACTTTTTTAATACATTTTATTAAAAAAAAAATTATAAAAAATGTATTAAAAGTTTTTTATATGCAAATGTGGTATCAAAAAAAAGTACAGATCATGGCGCAAAAAATGAGCCCCCATACTGCCGCTTATACGTAAAAATAAAAAAGTTATAGGTCATCAAAATAAAGGGATTATAAACGTACTAATTTGGTTAAAAAGTTTGTGATTTTTTTTTTAAGCGCAACAATAATATAAAAGTATATAATAATGGGTATCATTTTAATCATATTGACCCTCAGAATAAAGAACACGTCATTTTTACCAGAAATTGTACGGCGTGAAAACAAAACCTTCCAAAATTAGCAAAATTGCGTTTTTCGTTTTAATTTCCCCACAAAAATAGTGTTTTTTGGTTGCGCCATACATTTTATGATATAATGAGTGATGTCATTACAAAGGACAACTGGTCGCGCAAAAAACAAGCCCTCATACTAGTCTGTGGATGAAAATATAAAAGAGTTATGATTTTTAGAAGGCGAGGAGGAAAAAATGAAAACGTAAAAATTAAATTGTCTGAGTCCTTAAGGCCAAAATGGGCTGAGTCCTTAAGGGGTTAAAGGAGAACTCCGGAATAGGAAAATTGCCTGTCATACTCACGGCAGTAAAAAGATAAAGAGCTACATACCTTCCTTCGCTCCTCCGGTAACCGGCTCTGGTCTCCGCCACAATCCTCTTCCTGGTTGGCGGGTCATACTGCCCTCAGCCTATCACCGGCCGCAGCGAAGTCCCGAAACCGGCAATAAGCTGTGCGGCAGTGTGAAGTGTTCGGTCGGAAATGTCACATTGCCGCTCAGCCTATCGCCGACCAACTTGGTACTTCCCTGCAGCCGGTGATAGGCTGAGGGCAGTATGACCCGCCAACCACCGGCAACCAGGAAGAGAATCGCGGGTTATCGGAGACACCGGGGGAGCGAAGGAAGGTATCTAGCTCTTTATTTTTTTTACTGCCGGGTGTATGATGGGCAATTTTCTTCTTCCGGAGTTCTCCTTTAATGACGCAGGGATCGACCAATATTGACTTATTAGGGCTGATACCGATAATCTGTGAACTTATACCGATATTCCGGTATAAGTTATCGGCTATTTCTCCATACACCCCCAACGCCCCCCCCTGGCCCCGCAGAAGCCGCTGCAGATCAATGGTTTAAAGCGGGCGGTTTAAATCAATGAACTGCAGCGGCTTTTGCGGGGCCAAAGACCGCCGCCGCCACCCGCTTCTCTCCCCCTGCCTGTCCTGGGGTCCTCCTGAGTCCAACCTCCACCGCCCCTGCCCCCCGCCTATCCTCAGGCCAGAGACTTCCGCCGCCTGCTTCTCTCCCCCTGCCGGTCCTGAGTCCAACCACCGCCGCTGCCCCATTGCCTCCCCCATCCCCAGTTTTATAATTACCTGTTCCCGGGGCCGCGCTACTTCTGGCTCCGGCGGCATCCTGAGCTGTCACTGTGCGCACTGACTGTGACTTCACGTTGAGGACGTCACTCGTCATTGCGAAGCGCACAGCAATAGCGCAGGACGCCGCAGGAGCCAGATGGGGGAGGCAATGGGGCAGCAGCGGCGGCAGTCTCTGGCCGGGGGGCGGGGCATTATCGGCAAGGTAATTGCAGATACTGGTAACGTCCAAAATTGTGAATATCGGCCAATAATATTGGCCAAACCGATAATCGGTTGATCCCTACTCATCACCTTCTAAAAATCATAACACTTTCAATTTTGCACCTAAAAATCCATATTATGGCTTATGTTTTGCGCCACCAATTCTACTTTGCAGTGACATTAGTAGTTTTACCCAAAAATCTACAGCGAAACGGAACAAAAAAATCATTGTGTGACAAAATTTAAGAAAAAAAGGTCATTTTGTAACTTTTGGGGGCTTCCGTTTCTACGTAGTGCATTTTCCGGTAAAAATTACACCTTCCCTTTATTCTGTAGGTCCATACGATTAAAATGATACCCTACTTATATAGGTTTGATTTTTGTCGCACTTCTGGAAAAAATCATAACTACATGCAGGAAAATTTATACGTTAAAAAATGTCCTCTTCTGACCCCTATAACTTTTATTTTTTATTTTTCAGCATATGGGGATGTATGAGGGCTCATTTTTTGCGCCGTGAGCTGACGTTTTTATCGGTATCATTTTTGTTTTGATTGCACTTTTTGTTCGCTTTTTATTAACTTTTTTATGGTATATAATTTTTTTACGTGTATGCCATAGACCGTGCGGTTTAATCAACGATATATTTTTATAGTTTGGACATTTTACACATGTGGCGATACCACATATGTTTATTTTTATTTACACAGTTTTTTTTTATTGTGAAAAGGGGGGTGATTCTGACTTTTATTATGGAAGGGGTTAAATGATCTTTATTAACACTTTATTTTGCAGTGTTATAGCTCCCATAGGGGGCTATAACACTGCACACAGTGATCTTCTACACTGATCACTGCCAGGCAATAGCCTGGCATTGATCAGGGTTATCGCCACTCGACTGCTCCTGCCTGGATCTCAGGCACGGAGCAGTCATTCGGCGATCGCACAGCGAGGAGGCAGGTAGGGACCCTCCTGCTGTCCTGCATGCTGTTCGGGACACCGCGATTTAATTGCTTCGGTCCTGAACAGCTCCACCGAGTTAACCGGCAAAGTTTACTTTCACTTTAGACGTGGCGATCAACTTTGATCGCCGCGTCTGAAGGGTTAATACCAGGCATAACCGCGATGGTGATGTCCGGTATTAGCCCCGGGTCCTGGCCGTTGATGGCCGCCTGGACAGACGCAATATGACGCGGGGTCAGCGCATGACCCCACGTTCTATCGCGGGAGCCCGCTCATGACGTATGCATATGTCCTATAGCGGAAAGGGGTTAAGGACCAGACCAACTTCATTTTTGCATTTTCGTTTTTTCCTCCTCCACCTTCTAAAAATAACTCTTTTATATTTCCATCCACAGACCCATATAAGGGCTTGTTTTTTGCGTCACCAATTGTACTTTGTAATTACATCACGTATTTTACCATAAAATGTACGGCGCAACCAAATAAATATTATTTATGTGGGAAAATTGAAAGGAAAACAGCAATTTAGCAAGTTTTGGAAGGTTTTGTTTTCACGCTGTACACTTTATGGTAAAAATAACATGTTTTCTTTATTCTGTGGGTCAATATGATTAAAATGATACCCATGTTATATGCTTTTCTATAATTGTACCGCTTAAAAAAAATCTCAAACCATTTTAACAAAATTAGTATGTTTGAAATTGCCCTATCTTGACCACCTATAACTTAAATTTTTCCGTATATGAGGCGGTATGAGGGCTCATTTTTTGCTCCATGATCCGTAGTTTTTATCAGTACCACTTTTGGTTTTACTTTTTATAATTTTTTTTATAAATTTTTTTGGGAATAAAATGTAACCAAAAAGCAGTAATTTTGGACTTTTTAAATTTTTTGTTACATTCACGCCGTTCACCGTATGGGATAATTAACAATATATTTTAAAAGTACAGACTTCTATGCACGCGGCAATACCAAATATGTGTATTAATTTTTTTTTACGCTTTTTGGGGGGTAAAATGGGAAAAACGGACGTTTTACCTTTTTATTGGGGGAGGGGATTTTTCAAATGTTTTTACTTTTTTAGGGGACTATTTATAGCAATCGTTTTGATTGCTAATACTGTTCAGTGCTATGCATAGGACATAGCACTGATCAGTATTATCAGTGATCTTCTGCTCGATTTCGGACCAGAGCAGAAGACCCCAGGAGACAGCCGTAGCCAGGTGAGAGGACCTCCGGCTGCCATGCTGGATGATCGGATCCCCGCGGCAGCGCTGCGGGCGATCAGATCATCCATTTTAAGTACCGCACTGCCGCAGATGCCGTGATCTGTATTGATCACGGCATCTGAGGGGTTAATGTCCGCCATCACCGGCGGGTCCCTTGCTTGCTGATAGCAGCCGGGATCTGACGTGCATGACGCCAACGCTGTTCTGCTCTCCCCCCCCCCCACCAAATCATGTTACCCGCCAACGCTGTTCTGCTCCCCCCCCCCCCCCCCCCACCACCAAATCATGTTACCTGCCAGCGTTGTTTTGCTCCCCCCAATTAATTATCAGCCCAGCGGGGTACTATTCACATATGTCACCCGCAAGCACTGCCCTCCTCCTCTTTGTTGCAGGCCACTTGCACTGGAACGCTATACTGTACGCCAGTGGTCTCCAACCTGCGGACCTCCAGATGTTGCATAACTACAACTCCCAGCATGCCCGGACGGGCATGCTGGGAGTTGTAGTTTTACAACAGCTGGAGTTCCGCAGGTTTAAGACCACTGCTGTACGCTGTATCCCTATGCCCAGGCTGCAAAAGATAAAGAAAATAAACTTTAACTTACCTACATCGGCATCACGCTGTTCCTTGGAACTGGAACGTCGGACAGCTGTCAGCCTATCACCAGCCGCAGCGATGTCCCGCCCCGGCCATTGATAGGCTGAGCACACTTTCATGTAAGGAGCTCTGGACGGCTTCTTACATAACCTATCAATGGCCGGGGCGCGACATCGCTGCGGCCGGTGATAGGCTGACGGCTGTCCGACGTTCCAGTTCCAAGGAACAGCGTGAGGCCGATGTAGGTAAGCTAAAGTTTATTTTCTTTATCTTTTGCAGCCTGGGCATAGGGATACAGCTGTTGTAAAACTACAACTCCCAGCATGCCCGTCCGGGCATGCTGGGAGTTGTAGTTTTGCAACATCTGGAGGTCTGCAGGTTGGAGACCACTGGCGTACAGTATAGAGTTCCAGTGCCAGCGGCCTGCAACAAAGAGGAGGAGGGCAGTCCTTGCGGGTGACATATTTGAGTAGTACCCCGCTGGGCTGATAATTAATTGGGGGGAGCAGAACAGCGCTGGGGGGTGACATGATTTGGTGCGGGCGGGGGGGGGGGAGCAGAACAGCGCTGGCGGGTCACATATGATTAGTTCCCCGATGTGGGGACAGCGCAGCGCTGGGCTGATAATTCATTCATTCCCGAGGGGGAGGGGCCCAACTGGTATTGCGGTATGGGAAAAATTCATGTTGTGCAGTACAAAAATTTTGGTATTCGGTATGAACTGGTATATCGACCAGCCCTATTAAAATATACTAACTTGTTTTGGTGCAGAAAGCTAATTTTTTGCAGCAAATCTGCAGTGAGTTAACATACCCTTATTGTAGATTTTTTGATATGTAGTCACTTTAACCTGTTGGGGACAGAGGGCTTACCTGTGCGTGCTATTAACCCTTTCTAAAGTGAAAGTAAACTAATGCCGGTTAGCTCAGGGGGCTGTTCGGGATCGCCACGGCGAAATCGCGGCATCTCGAACAGCTGTAGAACAGCAGGAGGGTCCTTACCTTCCTCCTCGCTGTTTGATCGCCGAAGAACTGCTCAGTGCCTGAGATCCAGGCATGAGCAGTCAAGCAGCAGAATCATTGATCACTGGTTTCCTAAAAGATCAGTGTGTGCAGTGTTATAGGTCCCTATGGGAGCTATAACACTGCAAAAAAAAGTGAAGAAATAAAAAGTGAATAAAGATCATTTAACCCCTTCCCTAATAAAAGTTTTTATCACCCCCCTTTTCCCATTTAAAAAAAATAATAAACTGTGTAAATAAAAATAAACGTGATATCGCCGTGTGCGGAAATGTCCGAATTATAAAAATATATTGTTAATTAAATCGCACGGTCAATGGCGAACACGCAAAAAATTCCAAAGTACAAAATAGCGTATTTTTAGTCACTTTTTATATAATAAAAAAATGAATAAAAAGCGATCAAAAAGTCTGATCAATACAAAAATGGTACCGCTAAAAACTTCAGATCACGGCGCAAAATATTAGCCCTCATACCGCCCCATACGCGGAAAAATAAAAAAGTTATAGGGGTCAGAAGATGACAATTTTAAACGTATACATTTTCCTGCATGTAGTTATGATTTTTTTCCAGAAGTCCGACAAAATCAAACCTATATAAGTAGGGTATCATTTTAATCGTATGGACCTACAGAATAAAGATAAGGTGTAATTTGTACTGAAAAATGTACTGTGTAGAAACGGAAGCCCCCAAAAGTTACAAAGTGTCGTTTTTTTCTTCAATTTTGTTGCACAATGATTTTGTTTTCCTTTTTGCCGTAGATTTTAGGGTAAAATGACTGATGTCATTACAAAGTAGAATTTGTGGCGCAAAAAATAAGCCATCATATGGATTTTTAGGTGCAAAATTGAAAGGGTTATGATTTTTAGGGTGCGTTCACACGGAGTAAATAAAGAGTAATTCACGCTGAAAAAATTACGTCCGGAAAAAATATTTTTTTTTTCGTGGGAAATTTGCGCGGAATTGCGCGCGGACTTGGGGGAGAAAGAAGTGAAGGGTTTTTCAGCCATTTCTGTGCGAATTCCGCGCAAATTGCCCTCGAATTGCGCACAAAGCGATGTTGGGTGAAATTTTTTTTTTACCATTGACTTCAGTTGATTTCTGCTAGTGGATTCCGCTTGAAGAATGAACATGTTCTTTCTTCAAACGGAACGGAATTCAGCGTTGGAATTCTGCTAGCAGAATTTCCGAAGTGTGAACAGGACAGCAGAAATAACATTCAAGTCAATGGGCGGAGGAGATGGGCATTAATTTGGAGCGGAGAATTCAAGAGGAATTACTCGAGTAAATTCCTCTTGAATTACTCCGTGTGAGCGCACCCTTAAGGCTAAGTTCAGACTACGGAATCTCAGGGCAGAAAATTTCCGCCCGGAGATTCCGAGTTCCGCCTGCGCCGACTGAATTAGTCGGCGCTAGGACCGCGCGGACACTGCAGTCTCCTATAGACTGCTATGTGTTCCGCTAGGATTTCCGCCTGAAGAAAGAGAAACCCCTTTCTTCAGGCGGAAATTTTCTAGCGGATTTTTCATCCGTATTTTCCGCTTCACAAATTCCGAAGTGTGAATTTGTGAACGGAAAACCATTCACTACACTATGCATTATTGTAAGCGGAATTTCTGCAGGAAATTTTAAAGCGGAAATTCTGTAGTCTGAACCTAGCCTAAAAGATAAGGAGGAAAAAACGAAAGTGCAAAAAATGGAAAAACCCTCCGTCCCCAAGGGGTTAACTCTCAATGTCGTTGTGCATGAATACATCTGCCACACAAATATGAATGAAAATCAAATTTTTTTTTTCATATCAACTGGCTCTAGAAAGTTTAAAGAGAGATGTAAATTACTTCAAATTTTTATCCTACCAGTACTTATCAGCTGCTGAAGTTGAGTTGCTCTTTTCTGTCTGATCACAGTGCTCTCTGCTGACACCTCTGTCTGTATCAGGAACTATCCGGAGCAGGATAGGTTTGCTATGGGGATTTGCTCCTACGCTGGACAGTTCCTGAGTCAGACAGAGGTGTCAGCAGAGAGCACTGTGATCAGACAAAAAAGAACAACTCAACTTCAGTAGCTAAGTACTGAAAGAATTAAGATTTTTGTAATATTTTTAAGTGATGGCTGTCCTTTTAGTTAAAAGGGGTAGTCCGGTGAAAAACCTTTTTTTTTTTTTTTAAATCAACTAGGGCCAGAATGTTAAACAGATTTGTAAATGACTTCTATTTAAAAATCTTGATCCTTCAAGTACTTATCAGCTGCTGTATGCTCCTGAGGAAGTTTTCTTTTAAAAAAAAAATTCTGTATGACCACAGTGCTCTCTGCTGACACCTCTGTCTGTCTCATGAACTGTCAAGAGCAGGAGCAAATCCACATAGTAAACCCATCCTGCTCTTAACAGTTCCTGAGACAGACAGACAGACATGTGTCAGCAGAGAGCACTGTGGTCAAACAGAAAAGAAATTCAAAAGAAAGTTACTTCCTCTGGAGCATACAGCAGCTAAGTACTGGAAGGAATACAATTTGTATGTCTGACAGCTATGTCATGTTTATGACTAGCTATAGAGATAGGGCAGGGAGGGTGAGTAGGCTGTAGAGGGTGAAGGTAAGGGGGGACCAGCCCGGGGAATGTATGCACCGCTGCTTACTATGTGTATATTGCTTGTACAGGGTGGGGTGCTCTTGTATAAAGCCTGGCAAATTTACAAAGCACGGCAATGCAGACAATTCTTCTCACTGCAGTAAGTTTACATACTCTGGGTTGGGTGCTCTTGCACCTATCCTGGTGAATGTTAAGTGAGCAGGGATGCATACAGTATTATCAATGGGATTTTGCTGAAACCTCACACAATTTCCTTGGGGAAATCTCCCTAAATCTCCCCTAATCCCTTCTTCATATCAACTGTTTAGAACTTTTGGCGGGTTCTTTTGCTCTCAAGAGCATTGTTGTATTCTGCAGATGGACAACATTCCTGTGGTACAATACATCAATCGACTAGTAGGTACCAAATCGAAAATGTTAGCAAATATCGCAAAATATTGTTGCCATTTTTGTCTGAATCAAAACATTATTTTCAAAGCAGAATACCTCCCAGGTTTGTCCAACTCCATGGCGGACTGGAACTCTTGTTTCCTAATTGACAACAGCGATTGGGGACTAGATCCTCTTGTTTTCAATCAACTCAATTCTCTTTGGGGACCACTTCATCTAGACTTGTTCACATCCTATCTGAATCGCCAACTTCCATGATTCTTCAGTTGGTGTCCGGACCCAGAATCTCTCGGTACAGATGCATCACTTCAACTTTGGCCATCAGAGACCCTTTATGCATTTCCACCATTTGCATTAATTCCGAGAATTCTACAATTACAAAATTACAGAAATCGATGATTGTCCTGATAACCCCTCATTGGCCGACCAAATCTTGGTTTCCTCAGATTTTGTCAGACCAATTGTCTCTAGTAGCCTTGTTCCTCTCAGGTCATCAGAACCTGATTTCGATCTTTCACAATCATCTAGAGATGGCTTACGGATAAGCCTGGGAAATTTGGTCTTATTAGTGCATACGACGGGATTTGGATCCCATACATCCATCTATAACTCACGTCATCAATTTCCTTTCAGATTCTTTTCATGTGGGTAAAGCTATCGTACTATTAATGTATATAGTTCAGCCATCTCTTTACCATGCACCAGTGCACACTTTACCGTTAGGAAAACGCCCTATAATGTGCAAGTTATTGAAAGGTATTTTTCCATAATTAAACGAACTAAGGCCAACCTTCTCACGGTTATTCACCCAACTTTTCCTCCTCAAGAAAATGTATAAGTTCGTTGCTTGAAGTCTTACGAACTAAAAACGGAAACTCTCAGGAGTCGCTCGACTTCTCAGTGACTTATTTCCTTTTGCAGACCTCATTTACTGATATCTTCAACTTTAGCAAGGTTGATCAGACAAATCATGTCTCTAGTAGGTATCAATACTTCCATTTGTGGGGCCCATTCAACTAGAAGTGCCATGTCCACTAAAGTTAGACAAGCCGGAGGCTCTTTGGCAGATATATTGAAAGCTGCTTATTAGGGCTGCATGATATGGGAAAAATGTGCGATTGTGATTTTGGACCTAAATATTGCGATTGCGATATGCGATGCGATATAATATAAAAACGGTGAAACCATTTCATGTCCAATCGCCTCCATTTCACATCTACCTACCCATTTTATGCCCACTGCCTATTTCACATTCTCCCCCCTTGTCACATTCTCCTCCCCCCCCCCTTGTCACATTCTCCTCCCCCTTGTCAACCCCCCCTTTGTCACATTCTCCTCCCGTCACATTCTCCTTCCCCCCCTTGTCACATTCTCCTCCCCCCCCCCTTGTCACATTCTCCTCCCCCTTGTCAATCCCCCCCTTTGTCACATTCTCCTCCCACTTTTCACATTCTCCCCCCCCCCCCCCCCCCGTCACGTTCATGTACTGCAGAAATATACTGGGTCTCCCGGGCGGATTTCAAATCTTCTGCAGGAGCCGTAAAACCTAGTGTATTGCTGCAGTACAAGACCTTTCCCCATCAGCCAATCACTGGCTTGACACGGGACACCACTGCGGCCAGTGATTGGCTGAAAAGGGAAAGGTCCTACTGTACTAAGAGAGGACACCTCGGAGCGCACGGAGACTAATCTGCAGGGACTAGGTGAGCAGAAGTTTTTTTTTATTTTTCTCCCTGTGCCCTTAGCTCAGCGTTTTTCTAGCAGGGGGCCTCCAGCTGTTGTGAAACTAGTACTCCCAGCATGCCCGGACAGCCTTTGCCGGTCCGGGCATGCTAAGAGTTGTAGTTTTGCAACAACTGGAGGCCCCCTGGTTGGGAAACACTGACTTTTAGTATTTAAATTAGTTTTTACCTATTCTGGCTGCCCCCCGCCACGGGAGCCAGCCCAAGCAGATAATCGCATGTTTTCCCGGGGGATATATCGCAAAAAGCAAAAATCGCGATTCAATTGCTTTTGCGATATATCGTGCAGCCCTACTGCTTATTGGTCATCAGAATCCACATTCAAAACTTCTTCTTTTAGGCCCAAACGTTTCTATGTCTTTATTTTCACTTTAATTTATGATTTTATATATTTTCATTAATGTATAAGCTTTAAACAAGCATAATGTGAATCTCCTGTCTTGTTATAAAATTGATGATTTTCAGATCCTTGGTGACGGAAAATATAGATTTTTGTGAAAGTCAGGAGACGGGTATTATCCCTCCCATGTACCCGGCCCTATCCATTTGCGATTTTTGTTTTTCTTTCAGCCTAAACAAATTACAACTCTGGGTTTCCGGTTATTCCTTCTTATATAATGGATCCTTCATCAAAGAAAGAGGAGGGGGCTTCACCTGAGGGGTCCTTATATCCACCTGGACTGTACCATTACTGATTAAATACTGGACTTAATGTACTGCTTCAACTTTTTTTTTCTTGTTAACAGTTTATTAACTCTTTGTTTGCTGCTATCCATTCAGTAAAGAAAGAATTCAGCATAATGCTCGTCTCCTGTCTTTAATAAAATCTATATTTTCCATCACCAAGGGTAGGAAAATCTCCAATTGTGTATTGTCGGTACATTGACCTTTCTTGGCATGTGACGTTGTGTGCCATGCCCTGTCACACTGCAAGTTGCTATGTTGTTTAGTCCTACCCTCTATCATGTATAAGGTTTTGAATTGTATATAGTTTCCATAATATGAACTAAATAACTATTCTTTGATTTCCATTAGGACGAGTACCCGCTAAAGTTCTCAGCAAAAAAATAAAAAAAAATGTAAGCAAGCTGGATAGGAGACATAAAGCCAACCAGATCCGCAGACAAAGGAAAGATGCTGTAAGTATAATGGATTTCTTATCAGTCTTATCAGAGCTTATCAGAGCTTGCGTACACAGCCGCATTATGGCTTTGGTATTGGACTAGGGCAACCAAGTGCATGGGTCTTGGCTGAAATTTATATGTTTTCTTTGATTGTCAAATGTACACAGCTGTTTTCATTGTTTAGAGAGGAGAGTGGCTATGTACATATAGCACTCAATGAAGCATTTTACACTGGCGCAGAGGGTTGTACAGGGCTCTCTGGGCTTCTGCACAATGTGAAAGAATCCTTAAGTGTCATCCGAAATAAAAAACGAAAAACTTTCATGTTAAGTCAAGTTTTCATTGGTCGGGGTCTGAATGTTGAGACTCCCACTGATCACTAAAATAAGTGGGGAAAAGCTATTTATTAAAGGGTAGCTCCCACCATCACTTTTTTTCTTTTTTTTCTGTCCCTGCCTATTACCCATCTATCCCTAACCCCCTCTCTGCCTTTTATTATTATTTTTTTTTACATATTAAAAATGCCTTTTGTCTGCCTGGCAGTGTGCTCACTACCAGGCACACTTCCCCAGCAGGCACCACGTCACTGATGCCTGCTGGGGCTGACACTTCCGCCCGTAGTTCACCTATACATGGTGCCTCCAGCTGTTTCCCCACTGCAACTCCCAGCTTGCCCGGACATCTATTGGCTGTCAGGGCATGCTGGGAGTTGTAGTGGGGAAACAACTGGAGGCACCCTGTATAGGTGAACACTGGATCTGTGATGGCCGCACATACCGCTCCCCACCGCGCAGCCCGCAACCCCCCCGGCCCCGTCGCGCTGCTCAACCCACTCCCCGGCAGAAGAACAGTGACAGCAGCCCGCAACCCCCCCGGCCCCGTTGCGCCCCCCCCCCCCGGCAAAAGAACAGTGACAGCAGCTCGCAACCCCCCCCCCCCCGGCTCCGCTCAACCCACGCCCCCCTCCCCACCCCCCTTAGTTCACCTTTTCAGTGTCCCTCCAGCTGTTTCCCCACTACAACTCCCAGCTTGCCCTGACATCTATTGGTTGTCAGGGCATGCTGGGAGTTGTAGTGGGGAAACTGGAGGCATACTGTATAGGTGAACACTCAATTCCCCCCCCCCCCACCCCCCATATAATACTTTACCTTGTCCCCGGGAGCCTGCGCACATCCACTTCCTGCAAAGCGCTCGCTCCCGCCTGTCTGATTGACAGGCGGGAGCGAGCACCGCAGTGACTGAATTTCGACTCGTTGCCAGGCTTCAATGAGTCGAAATTCTGTAGTGACGTCACTGCAGAATGCATTCGGCCACTAGGAGGGCAAACCCTAGTGGCCGAATTTTAAAAGTGATTTTAAACTGGTTTAAAATCACTTTTTTAAATTAAAGTACTACAACATATCAATTTTTTTTATTTCATGACAGTGCCCATTTAAGTTCTTTTCTCCATCCTGCTCCTTGGTACATGAGATAATAGACCCATCGACTTTCTATAGAATCCAACTCTGCAGCAGGGAGAGAAGTGCTTCACTGAAACAAGCTGTGGGAAATGCTTAGCTATCAGTGGGGTTCTCAGTACCCAGACCCCAATCAAAACTTCTGGCAACTGTTGCTGCTATGACTTGTCAAAAGTTTTTTATTTTTTTTTGCCTGTAACACTTCAAAGGAAAACTTTTAGCAGGTTCATTCTGCTCTCATGATGGGTAGGATAAAATGGCAACAGGCTCCCTGTCTGTCTTGATATCTTATTCAATGACCCTGCAGCGTTTCTGAGGAAATGTCATTTTAAAGGAGTACTCCAGTGGAAAACAAATGTTTTCAAATCACCTGGTGTCAGAAAGTTAAGCAAATTTGTAGATTACTTCTATATAAAAATCTTAAGCCTTCCAATACTTACCAGCTGCTGTATACTACAGAGGAAGTTGTATATTTCTTTCCAGTCTGACCACATTGCTCTCTGCTGACACCTCTGTCCGGTACAGGAACTGTCCAGAGTCAAGCAAATCCCCCTCACCACTTTTACTCTGGGAAGTTCCTGACATGGACAGAGGTGTCAGCAGAGAGCATTGTGGTCAGACTGAAAAGAACTAAACAATTTTCTCTGTAGTATACAGCAGCTGATAGGTACTGGAAGGCTTAAAGCGCAACGGTAATAAAATCTGGGCCATATAACCTACACACAGCCTCTGTACTGTGTGCAGATTGTGTATTAGATTCTGTCTGCCATCCTTTATTACCCCAAAAAACTGTTTTGATGGAAGCCGCACACAGTCGGACAGGCATGGCCGGGGTTCGCAATGCCCCGCCGCCGCCACGCCTATCCCCTGCACGTCAGCGCTGGGACCACTGTGTGATTGACACACTGGTGATCTTTTTGTTCTGTATTGATCTTTATTTTCTTTATTCTGTTCAGGTGCTCACAGAAAAGCGAAACTTGGGTAGCAAAGATGGCCCCCCACACCTTGTTGCAGTGGTTCCTCTCCATGCCAATGTGGTCATGAGTAGCCTCTCGAATCTGATACAGAGCAATGAGGGTGATATACTTCATGAAGATGATTTTAAGAGCAACAAGTTTGCTCTTGTGTGTCCTAAGATGAAGCAGCGATGGTGTTTTGTTCAAGCGAACAAAGGTGAAAACAAAGGCCAAATATAATTATTCAAAAAATATATATTGTTACCTTTAGAAATGCACTTGTTGACATGTGTGCTGCCCCCTTCACCTTTTCTCCTTGGTTTACAGATGACCTGCATTCTCTGCTCGATCTAGCCAAAGTGGCAGATACACTTCTGTTTGTCCTGGACCCCCAGGAGGGATGGGACAGTTATGGGGACTACTGCCTCTCATGCCTGTTTGCCCAGGGCCTTCCTAGTTTTGGTAAGAGATTGTGTTGTGCATATGTGTCTGTAAGTTATCGTACTGCCATCTAACAATTGCACCAGTACTACTAGGGATGTCCCGATACCATTTTTTTTAAGAGCAAGTATGAGTACAGATAATTTTTTCTTTTAAATACTCGCCAATAATTACCAATACTTTTTTCTATGTCATGTGACAGTATTTTTTTTTTTTTTTTAATGGAGTGTTTCTCGGTTGCTCTTCATTGGGGGTAACCTATACTGATGGTTATATGATCTTGCCACTTGGGGGCGCTGACATTATGAAAAAAAATTTGTCTCCTCCCTGGCAGGATATACCCGCCCATTGGAAGTGAGGTTATCAGTTTTAGCTAGTGTCAGTGGGAGGCAAGACACAGGTCTGGGAGCTCCCCAGACCTGGTCTTTTTTCTTATTTTCTAGTAGGGACTGTTTAGGTTTTTTTCCTCCCTTTTATTTCCCTTTTTCAGGTGGGGGTTCAGGAGCATGGCGCTACCTGTTCTCCCATATACGACAAATGGGCACAGAACATAATGGTATGGGCCGTTAACCCCTTATCGCCAACGGCCAGCGCCTGGAGGTTGTACCCTGGGTTCGAGTCCCCCACTGCCCCTGCTCACCCCGCTATCTTAGCCTTGTATGATGCAGCGTGGCCATAAGCTGGTTGAAGACGCCTGGGTAAGTATAAGAAGATGGCATCCGCAGGTGAGTATATTACCCCTCCCCCCCCTCCCTTCCTCCCCCCTTACTCTTTAAAAAGGGACTCTGTCCTTTATTGGGAGCTTTATGTGTGGGGCTCACTCAGGTGCCCTGGTGGGGCTGTGTTTCTGTGTACTAGGTTTTCTGGAGGACAGCCGCCAGCCCTTTGCAGCGGCTCCTTCCGCAGGCGTTCTTACCTGCTCACCTCTGAACTGCATTCTGCCAGCTATATTGCTTTTCCTTACCGCCACTGTGGGGGTCGGCAGCACGCTGGGTGAGGAGGTTATGGCGGCACATGGCTCCGCCCTTCTTCTCCCCCTGAGCAAGGGTGCAATCCGAGAGGCCAGGCTGCGCCCCCTCTTCAGGATTGGGGGTTATGGCGGCATGTGGCTCCTGCCTTTCTTGTACTCCTGAGCGAGCGCAGGAACTGGGAGGCCAGGCAGCGCCTCCCCTCCAGGTTTGCATGCTACACTGCTTCTTCTTACGACCGACTGGTGCTTACCCGTAGCCGTGACGCTGTGCGCCTCCTGTGGAGTTTAGCTCCGCCCCTCCACCATTGCGGGGGTCGGCGGCACTCCGTAGTCAGAGCGGCACCGTTGGCCTCCCTGAGCTGCGCCCCGACGGGAGCTCTTCCTGTCCAGGCCCGTTCTTGTCCCCTGGCCTCGGAACTGTGCGGCGGCTTAGCAGGCGCTTCTGACCGCGCCTCTCAGTGCCGTCAACTCTCCTGGGGCTGCCCACGTATGTTTTTTCTTCATTGGTCCCCATGGTGTGGATGTCCTGCCAATCTCTTTGGGGAACTCGCAGGCAGATTCAGCGCAGGGTGCCTTGCTCCCCATGCTTCTTTCCTGCATTTTGTTTTTTGTTTTTTTTTTATCGTTTTTTATTCAAAGTTTTCCAATATACAAAAATAACTGTGGATACAAACATGCAAAGTGGTACATATACATATCAATTATACACAATAGGTTGTTTGATATTCCTACAAAGTATCCAGTAAAACAATTAAAAGAACCCTGAAACCAGAAAAGGTGATATTTAGTAAAACAGTCTCTAGATTAGCTTATAAGTCCCGGAAAGGCTAATTAAATGGTGAAATGATAATTGCATTGACCACTACTTTAAAAAAATAAAATAATAAATGAATAAATAGATTTTAATTCCCTGGTCACTCAGACCATTTGGTGGCGTTTGGCGCCTTCTTGTGGCCAATTATTCTATTGCACTCTGATTTTTATTGCTGCTCCCCCTTGGCAACCACTAGCCTGGGTCGGCCATATCTGTTTTTACCAGTTTAATATCTGCAGGGTCCCTTTCCTAGGGTCTGTATTAAGGGCTGCTTTATTTGACCTGCTATACACAAATTACATTGAGTCGGTTGAAGTACGCCTTGGTGTCCCCAATTTCTGCATTTTCGCTCACTGTCAGGGAGCAAATGCGAACCGCCGTGGCGGATTGTTGCCAGGGATTTCATGATTCCTTGGAAACTACCGGGGATGTATTCAATACCTGTTCTCCTGTACCACTAAGTGCCATACCATGTACAAGGGCTTTTGCCTTCCTGTCAAACGCTAAGGTCTCTTTTGAGGCTCCTCCTCTGTCAGGTCTGCCGGCCACCCATCCAAGGGGTGTTTTTGGCATGCCATACTGTATGATTCCCTTCTCCACAGGCTACTGCATCTGCGGCTGGTGCTCTGGATCCCCACATCTAGCGCAGGGCCTCCGTGGGAGTATCCCTGCGTGGGCATGGACTGGACCTAATATCAATATGCCGGACAGTAGTCTCGCCTGTCACTCATCTCACAGCTGCTGTGTCTCTGGCTGGTACTCAGGTACCCCACTGCTAGTGCGAGGTGTCTGAAGTGACCCGTTGTATACTATGGACCCATACCAGTCAGCCAGACAGTGGTCTGCTTGGTTTCCTATGCCGCATGTCACTCATCACACAGCCGATGTATCTGCTGCTGGAGTTCCGGTACCTCACTACTGTGCTAGGTGTCCGAAGGAATGATCCGTTGTCTACCATGGACCCATACCGGTAAGCCAGACAGTGGTCTGCATGGTTTCCTCCGCCGCCTGTCACACGGCTGATGTATCTGCAGCTGGAGTTCCTGTACCCCACTGCTGTGCGTGGTATACGAAGAAGTGACCCAGTGTGTCCTACGGACCCTATACAAGATGCGCTCCATGGCTCCTCAGCCTTCCCCAATCTCCTACCTGTGGCACGGGGCACAGTGATCGCCTATTTGATTGTTACCTTTTTGCCAGCACCTGGAGGTGTATCTGTTCAGCCAGACTGTTATCTGCACGGTTTCCTCCGCCATTGGTCTCTGATCTCGGGGCTGCCGCGGACATGGCAGGTTTTTCGTACCTCACTGCTGGGGTGAGGGATCTGGATGAGGGTACCTGCAGGTACACAGGACTGCTGCCAGTCAGCCAGTCCTTCGTCTGCTGGATCTCCTACACCGCCAGGTCGCCTGTTGGATAGGCTGCACTCCAGTACCCCACTTCTGTAGGTGGTTTCAAGGGAGTGACCCTGTGCATTCAGGAATCCTATACCAGTCGGCCAGACAATTGGCTGCAAGCCTACTACTACGTAGGGCCAACTACCATACACTTTCCACACCGTGGACGGTAGTTCAGGTAACCTACTGCCAAGGTATGGTTCCTAGCGAGTCAACCCATGTTTCTCCATGGGCCCTATACAATCCACCACATACTGGTTCGCAGGGTTCCCTACTTTACAAGGTCCCTCTCTACATGCCTGCCGATCTGATTGAAGGCTGGTATCCCACTTTCAGGGTGTGGTTCGATATGCGGGACCCAGCATGGCCATGTCCCTATGCCATACAGTGTTTCCTCCATTCATGCCGCTACCACTGCATGCAGTCCGGTGACTCACTTTCCATGTGAAGTTCCACAAAGTGTGTATCTATGGGTTCATGTTTCCTGCATGTTTCCTGCTCCACATACATACTTCTTCGCCTGCAGTCCTGGTGTGTGGCACCATTAGGAGATGGGGTGTGGGTTTTTCCTGCAGGTTCCAGGGACCTTCAGGGCAACAACAACACTCTCTGTTCCCCTTCCTTAGGTTGCACCGTTGGTCTGCTAGGGGCATATCTTCCATCCTGCCGCTCTGTTGGATGTCTGCGGTTTCCTTCGTGTCTGCAGTCTTGGTATCCCACTACTTTCGTGCGGTACCAATATCTGCGTCTCTACATATGCTAAGGCCACTCTGCACGTGTAGGGTCCACCTTCCTTCTGTTCTGTGGGGTGTGAGAGCACCTCTGTTCTGGCAGGGGGCCTGATGGTGCAATACAGTCAGTTCAGCCCCCCCCCCCCCCCCCATGCCTCCAGGTATCTTTCCTGGGTTCCTGTGCAGGGTGGCTCAGGCGCCTGCTCTGTTGCCTTAATCTTCGCCCGGAATGGCTCTCAACGCGGTTGGTTGTGTGTGTGCTTCTTACCTGCATTCGTAGTCACGTCTTTTTGCCCAGCTCCAGTGTGCTGGATTCTGAGCCCTCTGGGGACACAAGTTGGCTCCTCCATACCGCGATGGGTTGTCGCAGGGGCCCTGGGGGCTACATCCACCCGGCACTTTGTCCCATGGCTGTAGGGCGGCATTTCCCTGCTCCTACAGTGCCTGGCGCACTTTGACAATCCCCCTTCCACAGGGGGTACGGGGATCAGGGAGCTTGACATGGTCAGTACCTGAGATTCATCTCGACCACCCCTTGTTTCCCCTCCACTAGGGGGACTATTTTGTTGAGCACTTTCTGCTGCCAAAAGGGAGCCATCTCTCTTTTCCCACTTGCTGAGAGCAATCAACAGAGCTTTTTGCTGTCTATGCTTGTGTGCTTACTGCCTACGTTTGCAGCCTGGCTCTTTCTGTTTCTTGGTTATCTACTGCTGCTCACGCAGCCTTGGCACTCTCCTCTGTTGGAGGAGTTTATGTAATCATGTATGGTTCAGCGACAGCTGGTCTAGCCACAGTCTTTTCTTTGGGTCCTCATTGCTCTCCCCTCCCTTTGTGCAATCACCTTGAAGGCTATGCTCTTCCTTCCCTTATGACAGGGTTAGTTTCGCTGCACTGACAGCATAGTCTTCTGGAGTAACCTTCCTGTGCCCAGAACCTGAGAGTCCCAGCTGAGTTCCCTTTTTTTGTTTCCCCCTCCATTCCCTTTCTGGCGGGATGTTTCTTCGGTGTGCTCTGGTCCGACCAGTTATTCTCCTTGTCTTGAACATTGTCCTAGGATGCTGTGGCATGCCTTCTTTTCAGGCGGCTCTCACGGTTCTTTGGGCCTTGGTGATGGTTGAGGTCTCGGGCATGTATAGTGACCCTGCCCAGACTTCTCTGCTATCCAATTTGTGGGGCGGTCTTTCTGGACCGCATTTTTTCATGTCTCGACATGGAAGTTTGTCGCCCGGAATGTTATGCGGACGTTGGGTTTCCTTACTCTTCAGGTGTAAGACTTCCAGGAGACTCGGGCACCTCCAGTTTCAATGTCAGTCGCTCCGGTGTTCTGGGATGCCCCCTTTTAAGGGCATTCCGCTCCTTTGGGGTCCATGTACTCCCGAGATGGGGGAGTCGAGCTACTGTTGCCTTCCGGGTGCCCACGGCAGGCCCCTGGGACAGGGGTTTTGGGTCTGCAGCTGTTCAGGTCTTTGTTCTCATACTCCAGACCTTTTTCTTTTTCTTTTTTTTTTTTTTCCCTGTGGTTTTCTGGTCTCCACCTCCTGTGCTCGCCTTCTGCTCAGGCGTACGCTGCTCTCCCTGCTGTTTTTCCACCATGTCCTCTTGAATCAGTTTGCCTCTGGATGGGGTTTCTCTTGTGCCCTTTTCCATTCTTGTTTCCAAGCCGTTGTTCCTATCTGCTGCCGGGATGGTTCCGGCCCATCTGGCTTCCTAGTTGACTTTTTTTTCTTGTTTCTCTATATGGCCTGTGTGTCTTGAGTCTCTACAGAGTATGGTCCCTTCCTTTGGCATCCTAGTCCATCTACTTGAACAGGGGATCTTCCAGGAGCTTAGTTCCTGGGTCTTAGTTGTCTCTGCCCGGGATCTCGTCCGCAGGCCTTGCAGACACGTGAGTTCAGTCTCTGGACTGATTCCCTTTCTCTGATGGTTGTTTTTCCCACCCTAGAGGACTGCTTTGGTACGTCCCATCAGTATACATGTCCCCCAATGAAGAGCGACCTGAGACAAGATTTTTTTGTTCTCTCTGTAAAATCTCTTTCTCGTAGCCTTCATTGGGGGAGACCGCACCCACCCATTTCTTCAATTTTTGTCCGGATGATCCTTTCCGGTTGTGTTTTTTTTTATTTATTTTTTATCCGGGATTCTTTTCTCCGGCCCTTTGGGCTTGTTCTTTGTTGGCTTCTCCTACTGCTTTGTGATAAAACTGATTACCTCACTTCCAGTGGGCTGGTATATCTTGCCAGGGGGGGAGACTACTTTTTATCCTAGTGGCTTGAGGTCCCCCCCCCCCCCCACAATGAAGTCTACGAGAAAGTTATTTTACGGTGAGTACCAAAAAAATCTTTTTTATTTTTTTTTGTTTTTATTAGAGGAAGGGCTTTTTTTTATATTTAAAGATTTTATTTTATTTAAAGGGGGGGGGGGTTAAACTTTTATTAGGGAAGGGGTTAATTCACATTTATTTATCTTTTTTACAATTTTTTTTTTCACTTTCTTTAGTCCCCATAGGGCACTATTACATGTAATCTGTAAGTTGCATACACTGATCAATAGTATGCCATAGCATAGCATTGACCAGTGTTATCGGCGCTCCTTTACTACTGCCCGCCATGGATGGCTGCAGTAAATGAGTGACAATTGGATGGCATGGAGTACGGTAAGGGGCCTCTGGCCATCTTCACAGCTGATCGGGACACCACGATTTCACTGTGGTGTTCCTGATCAGCATGCTTGAGCTAACCGGCCGTTCATCTCAGGACTTCTAGACGCCGCAATCAACTTTGATTGTGGCATCTTTAGGGTTCATTCAGGATATCCCCGCGATCGGTGATGTTTGGCATTAGCCACAGGTCCGGCTATGACGTGCGCTCAGCTGGACACGCTGCATACTTCGGCACCACCGTGATACCTGGGACCCCTGCTGGCGAGTATCGGATTAGGTATTGGGGACATTTGAATGAGAACAAGTACTTGTGCAAATGTCCAGTATCGGTCCTGATACTGATATCGGTATCGGGACATCCCCAAGTACTACATATCTAAAAATTTGCATAATAAATATATATGTCTACGCAGTGGAAAATATGGATATACTAAGGCTCCTTTCACACTATAAAATTCATTTAAACGTTAAATGGACGTTACAAAATCCCATTATAGTCTGTGGAATTTTTACATTATCCGTTTTCACCGTCATAGCCCGTTATTAATAACGGACATTATTTTGTGATGGGAGAAATAACGGAAGAAATAGTGTATGCACTAGTTCTCCTGCTACTTTCTCCCGTCACCAAATAACGTCCATTATTAATAACGGGCTATGACGGTGAAAACGGATAATGTAAAAATCCCATAGACTATAATGGGATTTTGTAACGGCCGTTTAATGGCCGATTTTCAGGGTTTTCATAACTGAACGTATAACGCATCTTTAAAAACGGATGAATGTATAGTGTGAAATGGGCCTTAGGGAGATTGATAAAACTCATAGAATAAAAGGATGCTCAAAATAACTAATAGCAGAAATCATTGTTCATTGGCACCAAGGTCTTTGTCATATAGACATGAATGTAAAATGCATAGAACAGAGCTTAGTTCAGGGGCTGCAAATTCAAGAAGCTTGAAGAATTACAAAGTTTCAATGCCATCTGTGAACTCCTCCTAGGTTATACTACTTCTAAATATAAGGCTGCTTATATATGTAGGAAGTATATTACCTATTTCTTCATTTGATGCAGTGATGACCTATTGACAATGTTTTACTTTAACAGTGGTCGCTGTGCAAGGTGTAAGTGACATCCCGATAAAGAAAAGAACTGATGCTAAGAAACACCTTAGTAAACTGATTGAGAAAAGATTCCCTGATGCAAAGCTGTTTCACCTGGATACAGCACAAGAAGCTGCTTTACTCCTGAGACAAATATCCACCCAGAAACAGAGACACTTGACATTCAGAGACAGGCGTTCTTATATGCTGGCACACAGAGTTGATTTTCAGCCATCCGATGAGAGTGGCCTGGTGGGCACGTTGAAAGTGTCTGGCTATGTCCGCGGACAGGAACTCGATGTTAACAGATTGATTCATATTGTTGGCCATGGGGAGTTTCAGATGATGCAGATTGATGCCCCTCCAGACCCGTATCCACTAAATCCAAGAGCCCACAAGACCAAAGCCAAAAAAGAGCAAGATGTGGAAATGGCGGTATGTTTTTTTTGTTTTTTTTTCCCCCCTCTTCCTTTCTACATCTTTTAAAATGCATGGAAAGTTCCTTAGAAACGTGCTTATACGTTTTCAAACTTGCTAAAAACTGTAATATACTTTTTTCTTTTATTTACTGCCAGTCTTGCACAGTTGGTACTGGCAATCACTGGCTGGTAAAGTGATGTTAGCAGCATTAGAAATAAACACATAGTGGTTCAGAAAATCCCTTTAGGGTAGGGTTACACGGAACAGATCCGCAGTGTGTTTTACGCTGCAGATCCCCCACTGACAGTGTACTCATAGACATGGCTCCGCAATATCTGTGAGTACATTGCGAGTATGCACGGTGACTCGCAGGCCCATGTGGCTGCTCGTAGCGGCACATTGCCACTGCGAGCAGCACTTGGGGGAACAGCTGGAGGCACAATTTAGGGTCTGTTCATCGGCGGATCTGCAGCGTAAAATATGCTGCGGATCCGTTCCGTTTGACCCTACCCTAAAAGGTCATCAGTGTTTTGATAGTCCTGAGCCAGGGCATTTTAGAGGCTGGGAAATGCCACTACGATAACTTTTTAACTTACATATTCTAACTTCTAATGTAAGGTAAATCAGACACTGATAAACTGCTAAATGCAAATGTCCCCCTGATACTTTTTTCTTGCTTCATAAGGGGAATTTATGAAACCATTTTTTTGTCTAAATTTGTCCCATGAAAAGTTGCAGGCTGGCGTGTGCAACATTTTCTGTGACATTTCATATAGACTAGGTTTCCACTTGTTTTTTTTTTTTTTTTTTTGTACACCTTAAAAACAAACAAAAAAAAAAAACAGCAAAAACGCCAGAAAAACGGCAACAGCTTTTTCTCTATCTAAGTAAGAAAATTGTGTAGCTCACCTATGATATGAGATATAGTACTCGAGGTTAACGGTGTTGCCTTCACCCTAAAAGGCCTAAAGCTATGTAGTATTGTAGATATGTAATTACCAGTCCTCTAAAGTACTAAAAGTTATGAAAAATAGAGAAAAAGATGATGATGTAAGTATAAATGTTTAATATATGTAATCTGCCTTCACCTCAGCAGGGCCCTTGCATAAGGTGAACGGCAATTTGATAACACTTTGTAAAATTGTGTCGTTAAAATAATATATAGAAAATATAAAAGGATATATATATAAAAAATGATACATAAAAAAATATGCTAGTTGCACTTAATCCGTTGGTGATATAGTTCGGATATGTAAGACTTGTAATTGTCCGTAGGTGATATAGGTGCACTTATAACATTTAGATTATTTGCAGAAATAATTGCAAAAACAGTTCTTTGACTTGTATGAATAAGTCTTAGTATTGGAAGAGCGCTGTATTGGTTATCGGTGCACAGCACCACTCACCACCCGCAGGATACACTTGTGTTCGGGGCTAGTGTGGCTGTCACGGCTTGGTCCTGCGCTGTCAGCGGCCGCGTCCTGAGTTGTAGTGGGTGCCCGTCTGTGTTGGGGGTGAGTGGCACTCCGGCAGTCTGTGGGTCCCAAACTGGCACGGCAGGCGTCCGGCCTTTAGTAGTTATGTCCGGGGCTCACGCAGAGAAGCCGGGGCTGTGGATGGTGGATGCAGCTGGATCGGAGAAGGCGTTCCTCGTGTCTGACCTAGGCGCTATGCGCGCGCGTGTTGCGGTGGTCTCCAAACGAGGGGCATCCAGCAGTTTCAAATGAAAGTTTTGGATTATTGTGCAAACTGCATGGAATATTATATAAATGCTAAACGCGTTTCAATGCCTCGGGCATTTTCTTCAGTAGCGATATATTATCTGGTCTATAAGGAACGGTCTCACTATTTATAGTGTCTGAACAGTGATGTAACATTCATCTCATGGGGGAGGAAAGGAAAACACGGAAAAGGTAAGAAAGAAGGAAAGGAAAAGAAAAGGAGGAAATGGAGAAAATAGAGAAAGATGGGTGGAATGCTTATTGTATGTTTGGTTAGCATAAATCTGAGTATAAATATAAATATATGGACACATCATAATATTATGGTGGTGATGGTGGTAATCGTATTTTGATGGCAAATTATGGATATGTATGTGGATATTTTTTTTATAAATTGTTTATAGGGACACATGGACAAATAAATAAATGTTTATAGATGTGTATATATGTACATCTGTGTAAACATATATATGATCACATCTATAAATGTATAAAGTAGATGTGTAAAATAAGGATAAAAAGTAATTGAATGAAAAAATAAATGAAATGAGTGAAATGAATGAAAATAAAAATGAAAATAAATAAATAAAAATAAAAATGGAAATGAAAATAAAAATAAAACCTATAATACTGAGGTGTCTTGAGGTGTCTTGAAGTGCTTCATATTGGGTGATATTCTTGGGTGGGCTAAACTCCAGGGACCGTCGCTGGGTCATTATGCGATTTTCTCTATCTGCTCCATTGGGGGACACAGACCATGGGGTGTATGCTGCTGTCACTAGGAGGTTTGACACTATGGCAACAAAAAAAGTTGGCTCCTCCCAGCTGGATATACCCGCCTCCAGGCCCTGAGCTAATCAGTTTTAGCTTAGTGTCTTAAGGAGGTGGACATGGTCTGGAGTGCTCTCCAGACCAGGTCTTATGTTTTATTATTTTCCTAGATTTAGGGAGGTTTTAGTTTTTTATTCCGTTTTCTTTCCTGTTTTCAGGTGGGGACTCAGGAACTGCGGCTCACTGTTTCCCCATTGCGATTGAGGGGGCACAGACATTGCGTATATGTGCTGTCAACCCCCTCTCGCCAACGGTCAGCGCCTGGGGTTGTACCTCATGGGTCCGGGTCCCCCTATTCCCTGCTCGCCTCGCTCGCACATGGTAGCTCGGCGTGATGCAGGTGACAGAAAGCTGACTGAAGTCCTCACAGAAGACTCCGTTAGGCAAGTTGTTATGACTGAGGTGAGTATATTTCCCTTTCTCCCTTAGGTGCAGACTTGCAACCTCTGGAGACCCTCAGTTTCTGGCCCACCTTCAGGGTCTAATGGGGCTGGCCTGGACAAGGGGCTTTATTTCTGGGGTGAGCAGTGGCATTTTTGGATGGGGCAGTTTATTCACAAGCTTATATGCGTATGTGTGTGTTTTACTATGCGGCTGACAGCCGCGGCATTTATACTATGCGGGCGCACGAAGTGCCGACTTACTTTCACTTTCGGCAGCAGACTGCTGCCGGCGAAAAAGAGTCTCGCCCACTCACTTCTCCACGAGCGCATATGCGGACGACATGTGTGCTCGGGGCAAGGAGCGGGCGCCATTATTATATTTCTTCTCGGCACTTCGGCGGCCGAGGCGCCTTAGCTCCGCCCACCCAGGGCCCCCGGAGCTTCCAAGAGGCGAGAATTGTCCTCCAATCAGCGTTGTGCACGCAATTGTAGGTGGCAGGGGCCAATCAGTACTGCTGATTGGCCCCTGCTCCTGGCACGCCCCTCTCTGGCTATTGGCTGGATTTTTCTCCCTGCTCTGTCTATATTAGAGCGGAGTTCTCCTCGCAGCAGCTGCCCTGGGGACACAGACTCGGGTGAGAGAGTTCTTTTTTCAATATGTCCGTACCCAGAACTGTTCCTCCCTCTAAACAGACAACTGGAGCGTTAGTTTACCATTTTGTCTGTAAGAGCTGTAATTCCAAAATGCCTGGTTCTGCTGAACCCACTTGCTCTGCCTGCTCCACTGCTCCCCCAGACCCCCTGGCACCCCCGGATGCTCTTTCAGTCCCGGTGGATTCGGCCGCCCCTCCAGCCTGGGTCTCTTCCCTATCCCAGTATATGGCTGACTTGACTCAAGTCTCCCGTTCGGTGGCTGAGGAGTCTTGTCGTGGTGTCTGAGACTTGGTGTCTGCCTTGAAGAGGTCTGCCCTACGCCGGCTCTCTAAAGGGTCCCGCTCCTCTTCCCCACATGCTTCACGCTCTCACAAGTGTACCAGGGGTGCTGCTTCTGACTCTTTCATTGAGTCTTGAGGTAGACGTGGGGGCTCCCCTCGTGGGTCCCGCCCCCCGTGTCATCTGGTCACAAATGTCGCTCCTCCAGAGTACGTTCCCGGGGTCGCTGCTCTGCCTCTCCAGAGCCATGTACCCGATCGGGGTCGCCCCCCTCCAGGGCTGCCTCCACTCGTTCACATTCTCCTGGTGAACTGGCGGATGAGGATTCCGAATCAGCATCTGACTCAGAGGACCGCTCGGATACATTGGATACGGTGAACTCATTGGTTGCGGCCATAAGAGACACTTTTCACTTAGAGGACCCAGGATCTTTGGAAGTGACTCCTGAAGTATCCTTTCATCATGCTAAACCAGCACCTCAAATGTTCAGCTCTCACGCTGAATTTGACACCCTTCTGGAATCTGCATGGAAACATCCTGACAAGAGGTTCCCGGGAATGAAGAAGGTTCAAGCGCGTTATCCATTCGCCAAGGACCTTGTCTTAAAGGTGGTTTCCCCTCCCTCTGTGGATCCGCCAGTTTCCCGCCTCTCTAAGGCTACTACACTGCCGCTAGCAGACGCGGCTGCCTTCAAGGATCCGACGGACAAGAAGGTGGAGTCCTTACCGAAGTTTGCCTCTGAAGCAACAGGCTCTTCCCTACTTCCCACCTTCGCCTCTGCCTGGTTGTCCAAGGCCCTTACGGTTTGGTGCTTACAACTCCGTCATGGTGTCCTGGCGGGATCCTCCCCAGAGGATCTCTCTGATTTGGTTCTCCAATGCTCTAAAGCTGGGGATTTTCTGTGTACAGCTTCTATGCAGTCAGCCCGCTGTGCTGCCTTTGCTGTTGATCACCTAGCGGCCCTCCGCCGTTCCATGTGGCTTAAGGCGTGGGATGCGGATGCCGCTTCATTTTACTGGTGCCTGTCTTTTCGGCAAGCACCTTGACGAGATGATCTCTGAGGCAACGGGGGTAAGAGTTCCTTATTGCCTCAAAATTCCCCAGAGGAAGTCCTCTTCTTTCCGGTCCTTTCAGACTTTTGGCCCCAATAAGGGGTCTGGGCAGGCGCATTCGTGGGACAAGAAGGCTCCCTCGTTCCGGGCGCGCCCGTCTTGGAAGTCTGACACCACCCGTTCCGGCCGTTTTGCGGCCAAATCGGGCAACCGCAAACCCTCTTCCGCATGAAGTGAAGCCCCCACCCGCAGATTTTTCTCGGGTGGGAGGCCATCTCTTACTTTGTTGAGACATCTGGATCACACACATTCAGTACTCCTGGGTCAGGGACGTGGTGTCCAACGGATACCGCATTGAATTAGCCTCCCTTCCGAGGGATCGTTTTTTTTAAATTTATTTATTTATTTTCAGTCCCGGGCCCACCGGTCTTCTTCTTCTCTTGCAAAGCAGTTTCGGGAGGCCCTCCAGTCCCTACTTCTCCAAGGAGTTATTGTCCCCGTTCCTCCCAGGGAACGTTTTCGGGGTTTCTATTCCAATCTTTTTGTGGTCCCCAAGAAAGTCAGTTCTGTGCGGCCAATCTTGGATCTCAAGCGTCTCAACAGTCATCTTCTCATCCGCCACTTCCGCATGGAATCTCTCCGTTCCGTAGTGGCGTCCATGGAACAAGGGGAGTTTCTTCGGTGGACATCAAGGATGCCTACCTCCATGTTCCGGACATCAGCGGTACCTCCGCTTTGCGGTTCCGGAGGGGCACTTTCAATTCGTAGCCCTCCCCTTTGGTCTGGCCTCTGCTCCTCGGGTCTTTACCAAGATCCTTGCGCCGGTGATAGCCCTTTTGCGGCCGAGAGGGGTCTCAGTGATCCTTTACCTGGAGGACCTTCTCATCAAGGCTCCCACCAGTGTCCAGACTCTGGAGAATGTGGATCTCACTCTCCAGACCTTGGATCACTTCGGGTGGATGGTCAACCGGGACAAGTCTGTCCTCTCTCCCACCCAATCTCTGATCATATTGGGACTTCAATTCAACACGGCCTCTGCCCGGATTTGCCTTCCGCCAGACAAACGCCAGCTCCCTTCGGGCCCAGGTCCCAGTTTTCTTCCGCATTTGCATGGAAGTCTTGGGTCGGATGGTGGTGGCCATGGCAGCCGTACCCTTTGCCCAGTTTCATTACTCCCCCTTCAACTGGCGATTCTCTCTCGATGGGACAAATCTCCTCTGTCTCTCGATCGCAAGATTGCTCTCCCTCGTCGGATCTGTCAGTCTCGGCTCTGGTGGCTCCACTCCCCCCTTCTTCTTCAGGGGTGATCATTTCTTCCCCTCCACTGACAGGTGGTCACAACAGATGCCAGTCTGTTGGGCTGGGGTGGTGTGTTCGGGGACTGGACTGTTCAAGGCCTCTGGTCTCCCCGGGAAGCCCTTCTTCCGATTAAACATCTTGGAACGATGGGCGAGGGCGATTCTTCTTTGTCTTCTTCATTGGGATTCCCTGCTTCAGACCCGCCCTGTCCGCGTCCAGTCGGACAACGCCACGGCCGTAGCCTACATCAATCGGCAGGGCGGCACTCACAGCTCGACAGCCATGGCCGAGGTGACAAAGATTCTCCTCTGGGTGGAACACAAGGTTCCGGCCATTTCAGCGATTCACATTTCGGGTGTGCTCAACTGGGAAGCGGACTTCTTCAGCCGGTCCTCAGCCGACCCCGGCGAGTGGTCTCTACATCTGGAGGTCTTCACGCAGGTCTGCGACCTCTGGAGCATTCCAGACGTGGACCTCTTCGTGTCTCGGCACAATCGGAAGATTCTTCCATTTGTGTCAAAGTCCCGGAGCCCTGGCTCTAGCCGTGGATGCCCTAGTGATTCCTTGGGCGGGGTTTGCCCTGCCCTATCTATTCCCTCCCCTCGCTCCTTCCCAGGGTTCTGAAGAAGCTCAAAGCGGAGGGCGTTCCCGCCATTCTGGTAGCTCCAGATTGGCCCTGAAGGACGTGGTACACCAACGTAGTCAGGCTCCTGGACGACTCTCCGTTGCGCCTTCCACTTCGTCCGGACCTGCTGTCTCGGGGTCCTCTTTGCCACCCCAATTTACAGTTGCTGCATTTGACGGCATGGCGGTTGAGACCGCGGTTTTGAGAGCCTGCGGTTTCTCTTCCCAAGTCATTCGCACCATGCTCAGGGCAAGCCCTCCTCTGCGAAAATTTACCACCGTACCTGGCGGTCTTATTTTCGTTGGTGTGAAGCTCAGGTTTTGTCTCCTGTTACTTTTTCCGTTCCCCGTCTTCTCTCCTTGTTGCAGTCGGGATTGGAACAGAGGTTGTCTGTCAGTTCCCTTAAGGGTCAGGTTTCGGCCTTTTCTATTCTTTCAGCGTCCTCTGGCTTCTAATTCTCAAGTCCGGACCTTCCTTCAAGGAGTGGCGCATGCTACCTTTCCTTATCGGTCACCTTCTCCCCCTTGGGACTTAAACCTTGTTCTGGGTGTCCTCCAAGGTGCCCCCTTTGAACCCCTTACGGAGGTGTCCCTGTGCCTCCTTTCTTGGAATTGGCAGCTCTCTCCTGCCGTTCTCAGTTTCTGGTGATTCACCAGGACAAGTTTGTCTTCCGGCCAGATCCTTCCTTTTTGCCTAAGGTCGTTTCGGAATTTCATCTCAATGAGGACATCGTCCTTCCGTCCTTTTTGTCCCGCTCCTTCTCATCACAAGCAGCGTTTGCTTCACAAACTGGATGTGGTTCGGGCTGTTAGGTCCTACCTCTCTATCACTTCTTCCTTGCGTCAGTGCGATTCCTTTTTCATCCTTACGGAAGGTTGTCGTAAGGGACAACCTGCTTCCAAGGCCACCATTTCTCGGTGGATCCGGTCTGCCATTTTGGAAGCCTATCGCTGTAGGGGGAAGATCCCTCCCTTCAGGGTTTTGGCTCATTCTACCCGTAATGTTGGTGCATCCTGGGCTCTCCAGAACAAAGCCTCGGCCTCGCAGATTTGCAAAGCGGCTACCTGGTCGTCTTTGCACACTTTCTCAAGGTTCTATCGGGTTCATACCTTCGCATCGGCTGATGCTAGTCTGGGCCGTAAAGTGCTGCAGGCGGCAGCGGAACAGCCATCTGCCTGACTGATTCTCTGCCCACCCAAGGGACGGCTTTGGTACGTCCCATGGTCTGTGTCCCCCAATGGAGCCGATAGAGAAAAGGAGTTTTTTTTATGCTTACCGTAAAATCTCTTTCTCGAAGGATCCATTGGGGGACACAGCTCCCGCCCTTTTTGGGTTCCTCTTGGGTTCTCTGTCCGAGGGTGTGTTCAGTTATACTTTTTCTTCTGGTTCTCGGACAGTTTGTGTTTTTTCCTTGACCTGTCGGTCCTCTCCTATTGCTCTGGAACTAAAACTGATTAGCTCAGGGCCTGGAGGCGGGTATATCCTGCTGGGAGGAGCTGACTTTTTTTGTTGCCGTAGTGTTAAATCTCCTAGTGACAGCAGCATACACCCCATGGTCTGTGTCCCCCAATGGATCCTTCGAGAAGGAGATTTTATGGTAAACATAAAAAAATCTCCTTTTCCTACATTTTGGCAGTTTTTCTGACGTTTGTGCCTTTGAATGAAAATTGCATTTTTGGCCCCTTTTGGCATTTTTTCTAAATTTGTTTGGTACAAAAAAAAGTGGAAACCTAGCCTTAGAAGGTTTCAATTTATTACCATAAAGTGTTCTTATATAGGGCACTTTGTGCAGTGGTTATTGATTTATCATGTGCGACTTTTTCTGAAATGCCGCAAAATGTCTCAAAGGGAGGTCAACCTTGCCCTATAGAACTATCTAAATGGCTCTATGCACCAATTGTATTAAAGTCTGTGGGATATTTGATACAATTATCGCACATCTGCCACTTCTCTGTGACATTTAACCAGATTAAAGTAGAACAGTTCTGTGGTGATATATCAAAGTCCTCGCGCCATTCAATAAATTTGGGGCACGTCTGCCACTTTCTTCACAACATTTGTGAACTATTAACGGCCAAAACTCACACAAAATTTGATCAATTTATTTCTGTGTATATTAGGTTTTCTCTTTGTGTCCCTTTGTTCTATTTCTCTATTGCTGTAAACAGTTGACGTATAGTTCCACAGGCTTGGGTTTCCAACTATTGGACCTTTTGAAAGATATTTTTCTCATGTTTTCAAAAAAAACAACGGAAGCTTCATGTGTTCAGAGTTAATGTTTATCTCCCTCCATCATACACATCGGCAGTTCAATCATAGGCTATGGGACTTCCAATGATAGTAAAGTACAGCACTTGGCCATCTCCCACTGTCCCTTAGAATTTAAACGGAGCAGAAGTGTTCGTACTTGGTGGACTCCCATTCTAGCAATCTGTGGGGGTCTCACCTGTTGAACCCCCAATAATTTTGCAGTTAGCACATATTCACCTTACATACCATTTTTCTGCTAGATATCTCCATGTAAAAGTAAAAAATTGTATTGAATATTAAAGGGGTTGTTCAAGCAAATAAAAATTGTGTGCCTACATTGGGTTGAGCTAGAAATGTTAAAATCTTTTTACTCACCTGATCACACGTGATGTCTTGAGCAGTGCTACCTGCTTTTGTTTCTACATGCAAAGAGTACCCTTTTAGCCAGTCTGTGGCACTATCATTATAAATAAACTTTTAATATGTCATAGAGACATAGAAACATTTTGATTGGTCGGGGTCTACATGTTGACACCGCAACAGATTGCTAGAACAAGCCAGGAGAAGTGCATGCTTATGTTCTCTCCCAGTCCTGAGTCACGTGACTGAGATGGTTTCATTATATACCTATTTGACAATCTCACTCGCATAGAGACAGCGCGATAAAAGCTTTTCACATTTTCCTAGAACGTCAATTATTTTTTTTACTATGACAGGTACACTTTAACTTTTTAATGTACAGACGAGTCAATATTAATTAATTAATACTATTCATTATTTGTGCTTTTATTAGGATGAACCTGCAAACTGTGCAGAGATGGAGGAAGATGTGAAGGTTCTGATGAAGGCCGATCCATCACTACAAGAGTCTTTGCAGTCCGAGGTAGTTCCTGATCCTATGGAAGGCGAGCAGACGTGGCCCACTGAGGAAGAACTGAAGGAAGCAGAGGGTAAATCTTTAGCTGGCATGTTGTCTTTGGCGATGACCTTAGGGCTGTACTATAGTTTTATTTTTAAATAAATCCCAATCTTTTAAACCTCTCTATCTTACAGTATTATGTAACTCAGTGGTCTCAAACTGTGACCCTTTTAATGTTGCAAAACTTCAACTCCCAGCATGCCCGGACAGCTAAGTTTTGCAACATCTGAAGGGCCACAGTTTGAGACCACTGATGAAACTGCTTCATGTGCTCTATAGTACCTGATCCACCCCTTTAGAGTGATGGATTTTAATCTGAATACTAGTGGAGTAATCATGAATACATCAAATACCTGCATTGTGACAGTCACCAGGTGAAATCTTCATTAAATTAAATTTTTTATTTTGATTGCAGTATATTGTAAACTTTTTCTGATGACAGAAAATTATTTTGACTTATGTTTCCAACATTCTCAAATAGATTCCTTAAAAGTGAAAATACAAAAAAAGGTTCCAAAAGGTACATCCACTTACCAGGCGGCATGGATCTTGGATGAGGAGGAAAGTGATGGAGAAGGAGATAGTGAAAGTGAAGATGATGACATGGGTGAGGATCAGGACGATGCTATGGATGAACCAGTTTCTGAGGTGATTAATCATTTAAACATTAGAATAACACACAGGTGAAGAGAAGAACTTCGATTATCTCTCTACAATGGTGCCTGTCAAGGGAATAATATATCAAGAGAGCGGTTAGTCTTTTAACCCCTTAAGGACTCAGCCCATTTTGGCCTTAAGGACTCAGACAATTTCATTTTTACGTTTTCATTTTTTCCTCCTCGCCTTCTAAAAATCATAACTCTTTTATATTTTCATCCACAGACTAGTATGAGGGCTTGTTTTTTGCGCGACCAGTTGTCCTTTGTAATGACATCACTCATTATATCATAAAATGTATGGCGCAACCAAAAAACACTATTTTTGTGGGGAAATTAAAACGAAAAACGCAATTTTGCTAATTTTGGAAGGTTTTGTTTTCACACCGTACAATTTCTGGTAAAAATGACGTGTGTTCTTTATTCTGAGGGTCAATACGATTAAAATGATACCCATTATTATATACTTTTATATTATTGTTGCGCTTAAAAAAAATCACAAACTTTTTAACCAAATTAGTACGTTTATAATCCCTTTATTTTGATGACCTATAACTTTTTTATTTTTCCGTATAAGCGGCGGTATGGGGGCTCATTTTTTGCGCCATGATCTGTACTTTTTTTTGATACCACATTTGTATATAAAAAACTTTTAATACATTTTTTATAATTTTTTTTTTAATAAAATGTATTAAAAAAGTAGGAATTTTGGACTTTTTAAATTTTTTTTCGTTCACGCCGTTCACCGTACGGGATCATTAACATTTTATTTTAATAGTTCGGACATTTACGCACGCGGCGATACCAAATATGTCTATAAAAAATGTTTTTTACGCTTTTTGGGGGTAAAATAGGAAAAAACGGACGTTTTACTTTTTTATTGGGGGAGGGGATTTTTCACTTTTTTTTTACTTTTACTTTTACATTTTTTTACATTTTTTTTTACACTTGAATAGTCCCCATAGGGGACTATTCATAGCAATACCATGATTGCTAATACTGATCTGTTCTATGTATAGGACATAGAACAGATCAGTATTATCGGTCATCTCCTGCTCTGGTCTGCTCGATCACAGACCAGAGCAGGAGACGCCGGGAGCCGCACGGAGGAAGGTGAGGGGACCTCCGTGCGGCGTTATGAATGATCGGATCCCCGCAGCAGCGCTGCGGGCGATCCGATCGTTCATTTTAATCGCGAACTCCCGCAGATGCCGGGATCTGTATTGATCCCGGCACCTGAGGGGTTAATGGCGGACGCCCGCGAGATCGCGGGCGTCGGCCATTGCCGGCGGGTCCCTGGCTGCGATCAGCAGCCGGGATCAGCCGCGCATGACACGGGCATCGCTCCGATGCCCGCGGTTATGCTTAGGACGTAAATGTACGTCCTGGTGCGTTAAGTACCACCTCACCAGGACGTACATTTACGTCCTGCGTCCTTAAGGGGTTAAGTTGAATCATTGGAAGCATAAAATATGACAAGTGTGCGACTTGGCGACTTCTATAAGGGCCAAATTGTGATTGGCTATATGACTGGGTCAGAGCATCTCCTAAACCACAGGGATGTTCCTTATATGTATTGGTTAGTAGGTATTAAAGTGGTCCATGCACAGACATACAGTGAACCAGCAACAGAGTTATAGGTGAGTGCAATAAAAGCTAGCCCGCATGGTCTAATCCCACAGAAGACCTACTATAGCACAAATTGGTAAAAGGGTTAATGCTGGCAATGATAGTACTGAGTTAGAACACACAGTGCATCACATCTTGCTGTGTAGTGGACAGTACAAAGCAGATGTGCTTAAAGGACAACAGCAGCAGCATTACACTTATCCCCTATCCTGTTTGATCGCGGGGGGTCCGACGGCTGGGACCCCCCCCCCCCCGATCTACCTAATGGGGCGCCGCCATAAGCGCTCATGGTGAGCGCTAAGGCACGTAGCGTCAACCTAGAGGTCGACGGTGACGCCCCGTCTCCTCCCCATCCCCATACAGTTCTATGGGGGATGAGGGGAGGTACAAATGCTGCCTCCCCTCCTCTCCCATAGAGATGTATGGAGGAGGCGTGCCGGCTGCAACGTCATGCTGCGGCTGGCACGCCCCCTGCACGGGAGAGCTGCGGCCCCGTACAGGAGATTGCCGGGGGCCCCAGCGTTCGGACCCCCCGCGATCAAACACTTTTCCCCTATCTTGAGGATAGGGGATAAGTGTTTGTAACGCTGCAGATGTCCTTTAATGTTATGGTTTATCTTTGTTTAGCATGTGGCCCTAAAAGTTATCTTCACAGCAACCAATTACTTGAGTTAATAGCAAAATGCAGAAACCTGCTGCTGATGCAAGTAAATCTAAAAACTGTTCAGAAATGATTTGACTGATACCACTGAAGCTAGAGACCTTGGGGGAGATTTATCAAAACACGTGCAGAGGAAAACTTGCCCAGTTGCCCATAGCAACCAATCAGCTTGCTTCTTTCATTTTTATGAAGGCCTGTGAAAAATGAAAGAAGCAATCTGATTGGTTGCTATGGGCAACTGGGCAAGTTTTCCTCTGCACGGGTTTTGATAAATCTCCCCCCTTGTTCTCATGATATTTTCCATTTGTCTACTCCCGTATCTCTATCACGTATTTTACTATAATTTGCTGGGGTCTAGATGTGGATTAGCTACATGTAATGTGGCTTATCTGTGGATTGTCTTCCAGACATGTTTTCTGAGCAGAATAATGTAATGGAAATGTTCTTATCTGCGTGGCGTGCATCTCAAATCTGTGCAGAAACTTGCTCTGCAGTTCATTGTGAATAACAGCGCATATTCACATTAAAGACCATGGACAACGTGTTACAGATGCATTCTGCTGTGAAATATGTATTGGAATATGCATTAAAATATACACCATGGGAACATTGCATTATTTTCAGTCGGGTTTGGCTTGGGGATTTAGTCAACTTCCCTCTTATTATATTTATTGTGGGGACCCTGTTATGAATAGTCTTAATTTTTTTTATTGTTAATGCAATGAAACCTTAATTTACTGTATTTCAATAGCATTACATTTTTGTTAAATTGGCAGGAAGAGGAAGGCAGTGCTGAAGAGCCAGAGGAAGAAAGCGAGACAGTTACTATCCCAGACAGCACCCGGGATGACAAATATGATGAAAACCTGGATGAAGTAGAGGAAGAACAGATGTTGGAGAAATATAAACTGCAACGACAGGACGAGATGTTCCCAGATGAGGTGGATACCCCACGAGATCAGACGGCTAAAATTCGGTAAGAAGGTCTTTTAAACTCCACAGGTGAACAGTCTTTAAGAAGCCAACTTACCTTTTTTTTTATTTTATTTTTTTTATTCGTTTTATTGAAACAATAAAACCCACCAGTTACATTTGTCAGACAATCAACACATAAGAGACGAAGGCAGGGGAATATAACAAACCGTACACATCAATATGCATAGATGCAAATGCTACACAGAGGTGCAAGTGCTACACAGATTAGACCGGTAACAATGGTAAAAAATAAAATATACCAAACATAAATAAATATATATATATATATATATTATATATATAAGAACTAATACCTCCGTCCGCCCTGACCCACCAATAGAATAGCACAAACCCACTCACCTTTTTAATTCTTGGTTGTCCTTAGGTTTCAAAAGTATCGTGGTTTGAAAAGCTTCCGCACATCACCATGGGATACCAAGGAAAATCTTCCCAGAGATTATGCTCGCATCTTCCAATTTCATGACTTTTTCAGGACCAGAAAACGTATCTTCAGGGAAGCAGAAGAGGAGGAGTGTGAAGGTGCCATGGTAATTGATGGGTTGAGCGTAACACTGTTCTGCCATCTTAAAGTATATCTTGCTCTGGAGGACCTATCTTGTTTTACAGTAGGGTTTTAGGTTGAACTTGATGGACTCCTGTGTAGTTTTTTTTTTTTCAACCTTACAAACGATGTTACTATATTACACACAGCCCGATGCTTTGAATTGTGCAGTTTAATGCTTCATTTCACCTGTGTTATCACTACATGGAATTTGACCACTTAGGGCAGAGTCCCACGAGGAGCATCCCCAGTGTATTTCACTCTGTGGATGGGATGACTGCAGTCAAAAGAGGGACTGCATAGCGAGTCCTTCACAGCTTATGTTTGTCTGTCTGGTCTCACAGATCTTTCTTATTCCTGCTTTCGCAACAAGTGATTGACTGAGCGGGCAGGTCTTGCTTTAAGCCCTTGTTTTGGAAGCAGAAAGAAGGCAGGAGATAAGGGGGAAAGAGGGGGTAACCGGACTGAGCCCAATGGGAGCTGTGGGTGGATAAGGATATATATTTTTTAATCCTAGGGTACATTCACACGTGCATAGTTTCTGCTGCAGATCGGTCTAAAAGCCAGAATTAATCTAAAAACATAGGCGTTCACTATCAGTCTGGTTAGGATCCAGCTTTTGGTACCTGCGGCTCGCTTATTATTTACCAGCCCCAGTTTGTACTTTTGTAGTGGCTGCATCTTGCTGCCCCTTGAAAGTGCTTATCAGGGGGGTTTCTGACCCCACTTATCTGATACACACAGCCTATGCCAATGAAAGGCCATGAACTCCAGGTTGTCCCCTTTGATATTCATTTACTAAATTTTTTTGTATGTCAAAAACAAAATCGCTATTCATTTATAAAAAAAAATAAAAAAATAAACTACATATTCAGTATATTATTTCTGGACACTTATATTTTCTTTTTTTTTTTTCTTTTGACCTTTGTAGGTTGGCTGGTATGTCACAGTACACATCACTGGAGTACCAGTCTCTGTGCTAGAACACTTTAAACAGGGGGCACCTCTTGTACTCTATTCCCTTCTTCCTCATGAACAGAA
>NC_079190.1:397421707-397516707 GCF_029499605.1 Hyla sarda | reverse complement strand
ATGACAGCTGTTATAGTTACTCAAGTGAAATTTATTAGTGCACAGTCAGAAATAGACGCAACAGACAATATACTAAATATCACTAAGAATAGCTAGGGATCCGTATGCACAATAAGCGCTATAAGTATGAATTCATAATAAATATTGTTATAAAAAACACATATATAAGATAGCATAAAATACAAAAAGGGGGGAGGTGGTGGAACATGACCGCAATTGCGGTAATGGGATATCCTTGATGTATAGCTAATCATTCTGACGTTTCAAATACGTATATACTTTATTCCAACATACACAGTGGCAGATTGATGTTTATCTATTTGGCTCACTATGCGAACACAACAGACGGCATGTGTGTAACAAAGGTACCTTAATCCCGGGCAGCAGTACTGGTCACCAGACATCTTCAGCTCTGGCAATACTCACATGCAGGGCCCGGCGTCCTGGTATCCCAAAGTGAGAGGAAACTTCCACAGAGCGAGACAGTGGTAAATTCTGTGATCCTAGTGTCCTGCAGTCTGCACATACATATTCCTGGTTCTAGCAAGCAAAGAAGTGAGGTAGGCAACACTCACCAAACAGGTATTCTTTATTCACTCTGCAGTGAATAAAGAATACTTGTTTGGTGAGTGTTGCCTACCTCGCTTCTTTGCTTGCTAGATGTCTACGTTTTGCCGGCCTGAGCCCCACCGTTGCAGGCTTCATTGTCAAGTGTGTCTCGCAGTGCATCTTTGTTTGCCTCTATGCGCTTAGACGCTTATGTGCCGACTTCTTTTCTCAGTCACATCCATATTTCTGGCTCTGTTGGTCTGCTGTGCCCTGTGGTCATTCAGCTGTTGTAATCAGCAAGTGACAGGTATCCAGCAGTCGTCTGGAGCAATTCAGTCCTTACCAATAAGCTTGCATAAGCAAATCAGTAAAAGTTGGCAGTTGACGTATCTTAATCATCCATCCAGATGCTGGTGGCGTAATGATTCCACAGTGGGAAAGCGGGACACTGAACGAGTTTCGAGATGCTCTCCACCTCTTTTTCAACAGTCACTACTGTTGAAAAAGAGGTGGAGAGCACCTCGAAAGGCGTTCAGTTTCCCGTTTTCCAGCTGTGGAATCATCACATGTGTATTTAGTCATGTGATGACGTTCATAGGATGGTTCGTATGATAAAGTATGTTGTATATGTGTAATGTGACTTAGCGAATCAGGAATATATGGAATATGACCAGTGAATTTTTTTTTTATGTGAAGCTGTTTGTGTTGTAATGGATCCTTTTTAGATTGGTGTAGAAAAAAAAAATCCACATGGTATTAATTGAACCTATTTGATATTTCATTAATTTCCAAATAAGCTTTGTTTTCACAGAATGGATGCCAAAAAAAAAGTTTAAGGAAAAGTTATTAATTGTCTGATTATATTACAGGAGTAACATGAGAAGAAGTTTGGCCAAGAAAAATAAGATCTAAAAAAGTGATCACTTTTTAATTGATAAATATTACCTAAGAAGTTAAAACTGACTATGCGCATTGAAGGTGATTGTTCCCATTATTTTTTTTCCTTTTTATTCATTTTTTTTTTTTTTTTTTTTTTTTTAAAGAGATAAATATTTTTTATTCTTTTTGGGCCCTGTGTGTTGTACGTTGAGTATTTGTAAATGTCAGTATTGTTACATGTGTCTTGAATGTCTCTTGGTGTATAGTGACACAGAAACCCAGTCAGATACTAGACGTTCAAGAGTTAATGAAGACTGACCAAACCTGAGGGAGGACAAAATGCCAGACTCAAAGGGGCAGTGACCAGTGACATACCGGAGTGGGAGGAGAAAGATGGGGCCTATAGGGAGAATGACAGTCTCCTCTCCTAAGAAACATAAAAATCACATTAGACTAGAAGGAAAGCTAAATTTATATATATATATATATATATATATATATATATATATATATATATATATATATATATATATATAGGAGGAAAAATAGCCACACACAGGTACTTCGGTGAAAAAAAATGTGGTCTTTATTCACCCATCATCAGAGGCTCTGATGATGGGTGAATAAAGACCAAATTTTTTTTCACCGAAGTACCTGTGTGCGGCTATTTTTCCTCTATCTACATTTTGGGACTCTCTGCAGTGGGACCAAGTCCAACATAGCTAGCACCAACCTAATTTTCCTCAGTGCTGCCCAAGTCTGCTCTTTTTACATATATATAATATTGTTTAAAAATTGAGTGTGTTTACAATACCTGCATGCACAAGAACAGCGCCTGCGGGTCACATATGATTTAGATGCCCGATGTGGGGAGTGCGTGCTGCGGCTGTTGTTACTGGACCCCATCCTCGGTCCGGACAAAGGGGTGCGCGATGAGTGACGTCATTGCACGTGCCTACACCGGGACGCTGCTGCGCACAGCTGCAGTATATAGAAGTTTAGTTACAGGGCAAAATTGATTGCCCCGTTAGATGTGAATTCTTTAGGCTTTTAGCCCAGCCTGAAAAATTCACCTGCCCGGCGCCCAGAACTGCATGTCCCGTGTGTCGGGCGATACAATTTCCACATCCTTGTGTGTGCGTGTATATATATATATTTTCTATTTAATTAGATCTAAATTGATGTTTTTACCTGTTATTCACCTGTCCAAAATTTCTTTCTTTCTGTATAGTGGCCTCAAGTAAAAACATACTGGAAAAAAAATCATTTATAGCACTCAAATTTTTAGGGTGATTTGAAGACCAAAAATAAATTCTAAGGATTAAGATTATCGATCATATTATATAGCACAGAATATTTATCTGAACATTTTACTGACAATTGTAAAATTTGGAATAGGTCCTTGCATTTAGATCTGCTCTCCCATTGGACAACAGGACTGGATCTCTTTACAAGGATGAGGGAAAAAAATTTTTTAAACTATTTCTACAGGGAACGTTTCCTCTCCCTTTGTGTTGACATCCAATGCTTCTTTAGGTCAAGGCTTCAGAATATACCAGAAAACAAATGCCAAGGCCTATGGCTGCATTTGAAACATTACTGATAACAATTATAGATATCACATGCTGTGGAATTTTATGCTGCTTATTAAAGGGGTACTCCGGTGAAAACCTCTTTTCTTTTAAATCAACTGGTGGCAGAAAGTTAAACATATTTGTAAATTAAATGAATTCAGGTAGAAGACAGACATGGTGCACATCTACAATCTTGCACAATGATCTAATTGCTTCTCAGCATAATATCAAAAACGAACAGGTTAGCATATACGTTTTGATCAAAAAGTACAAAGCCCACTCGCCACGTCAAGGCCACCTATTTAGAGTGGGTCCCTAACGTCCCTAGCATAAAATGGCGTAGCACTGGGCGGCGACCACCACCGCCGCGACACCAGTGCCCACAGGGGGAACGACCCACTGGCAGAGCGGCCCCAATGCCACTCAAACCAGTCCATGGGTCGCACTTCCCCGCAGACACGGCGCCACGGCAGCAACGGACGCCGCACAGCACCACACCAGTGTGAACAGGATGTTACAGCACACTTACCATGCTCTCCCAGTCAAACTGGGAGGCTGCCAGGAAAGAAAAGGCCCATGTGTAGCCAACTACTACTTATATAGGGTTGGGCTGAGGGGGTGGGGAAGAGTGCAGACAACATGTTCAAACAAAAAAGTCTGACTGGGAGAGCATGGTAAGTGTGCTATAACACATTGTTCACACTGGTGTGGTGCTGTGCGGCATCCGTTGCCGACGTGTCTGTGGGGGGGTGCGGCCCATGGACTGGTTTGAGTGGCATTGGGGCCGCTCTGCCAGTGGGTCGTTCCCCCCCCATGGGCACTGGTGTCGCGGCGGTGGTGGTCGCCGCCCGGTGCTGCGCCATTTTATGCTAGGGACATTAGGGACCCACTCTAAATAGGTGGCCTTGACGTGGCGAGTGGGCTTGTACTTTTTGATCAAAATGTATACTAACTACCTGTTAGTTTTTGATATTATGCTGAGAAGCAATTAGATCATTATACAAGATTGTAGATGTGCGACCATGCCTGTTTTTTCTACCTGAATTCACATTGTGTTTTCTATCCCCTCTTTTTTTATTTTTTTTCGAACATGTGTCTGCACTCTTCCCCACCCCCTCAGCCCAACCCTATATAAGTAGCAGTTAGCTACACCTGGGCCATTTCTTTCCTAGCAGCCTCCCAGTCTGACTGGGAGAGCATGGTAAGTGTGCTATAACAGCTTGTTCACACTGGTGTGGTGCTGTGCGGCGTCCGTTGCCGCCGTGGCTGTGGGGGGGGTGCGGCCCATGGACTGGTTTGTGTGGCATTGGGGCCGCTCTGCCAGTGGGTTGTCCCCCCCCCCCCCCCCATGTGCGCTGGTGCTGCGGCAGTGGTGGTCGCCGCCCGGTGCTGCGCCATTTTATGCTAGGGACGTTAGGGGCCCACTCTAAATAGGTGGCCTTGATGTGGCGAGTGGGCTTGTAGTTTTTGATCAAAAATGTATACTAACTACCTGTTAGTTTTTGATATAATGCTGAGAAGCAATTAGATCATGATACAAGATTGTAGATGTGCGCTATGTCTGTATTCTGAGAAGCAATTAGATCAAAGACAAAATCCAGCCAAGCCTCTTTAAACAGCAGATGATGATGAGTTGTCTCAGGAGGAAGGAGTCGAGAAGCTGCTGAGACAACATTACTCTGATAATGTAAGAACTGCAAAACTTCCTGTCAGGTGTAAATCAAGCAAACACATGCTGAAGCCAGTACACTATATAACTAACTTATATGTCTTGGGGTGGTGGTTTTATTTATAAACAGATGAATACACTTTCAAATTATACAAAGCTGGAAAATTCATAAAACTAACATCAAATGAGTTATGGGGTAGCTGTATGTGACTGTAGCTGTTACCTTAATTTCATCTTCAGTGACAACGAACACATCATCCACCAGGTCCCTTATAATGGGCCACGTGTTGGGGCCAATGCTTGTCTTTACACCATCTGCTATGGTGATTGGAGGATGAAGATTAGGAGTCAAAATACCAGTCTTCTTTGAGCGGTAGCAGTCATCTGCATTAACAGGTTCAGCAGCATAAATTTTAACATCTGGTTTAATAGCCTGTTAACCAAAGGCCAAGTGAGAGTCAGGCTATGATCTAGTGTACCTGCACATTTCTGAAACATAAAGCTAACAAAAATGCACCCAAAATTGGAAGTTCCTAACTGAATTCTGTTGAATCCAATGGGAAAACTGTTCTTTGTTGCCACAGGCTTTAATATTATGACCATAATTGTTACAGATGCAGAATTAAAGGGGTTATCCACCATAAGGTGATTTTAGTACGTACCTGGCAGACAGTAATGGACATGCTTAGGAAGGATCTGCGCTTGTCTTGGGGCTAAATGGCTATGTCATGAGATTACCATAACACTGTGGCTAGCTTTCTGTGAACTTGTATTTCCTGTTTGACTTATGTTTTTTTACTACAAATCCCACAATGCCATTTTCCTCCCTCTCACACATCAGCCACCCCACCCATTAAAACAAAAGACCTGGTGTTTTCAATCAGGGTGCCTAGAGCTGTTGCATTAGTTGCAGATTGATCGTTCCACCCATTGAAGCAGACAGGCTCCCTGTCATCAGCTGACTAGTGAGTCAGGTCTCGGCTGCATTGCAAGCTGGGAAAAATCTGAGACAACAGTCATTTTGTATGCTGGGAAAAATAAATATTGCGGTGAAAATAACAGAAGAATTGTGAGAAAACCGTCACACATAGGTACAGACACTATATTATGAACTACACTAATTTCACAGCCCCAGTAGCATAGTCAAATAAAATAAAAAAATCCTGGAATACCCCTTTAAATGCTGTAGATTTCTTTGGGGCTGTATTTTGGCATTTGGTATGGAATTTGGGTGTACAGTAGGGATCGACCGACTATCTGTGTGGCCGATATTATCGGCCGATAATCCCGATTTTGGGCATTATCGGTATCGGCAATTACCTTGCCGATAAGCCGATAATGCCGCGCCCCCCGCACCGCCCCCCCGACCCGCCACACCGCGACCGCGTCGCACCCCCCACCGTAGTGCTGGGCGGTATACCGGTATGGATTTTTGCCCATACAGCTATACCGGTCGGGCCCCTCCCCCACCCTCCGAGTCAATAAAAAAAATTTAACTTACCCGTAATGGGGGTGGTCCGGGCCATCCATCCTTCCTGTAGTGTCCGGCGGCATTCCGGGTGGAGGGTGAACCGGTCCGGGCTGTCCTTCTCCGGGGGTCATCTTCTCCACTCCGGGCAGGCTCCGGCCTAGTACGCTGCATAGACGCCGCTACGCCGTGACGTCAGATGCGTCGATGCACACGGGCGTCACTGCGCAGCGGTGTCTATGCTGTGTTACTAGGCCAGAGCCTGCCCGGAGTGGAGAAGATGACCCCCGGAGAAGAAGGACAGCCCGGACCGGTTCACCCTCCACCCGGAATGCCGCCGGACACTACAGGAAGGATGGATGGCCCGAAACACCCTGACAGGTAGGGGGAGAGAAGCGGGTGGTGGCGGCGGCCTATGGCACCGCAAAAGCCACTGCAGTGCATTGATTTAAAGTGCCCGCTTTAAATCAATGATCTGCAGCGGTGTCGCTGTGGGGAAAAATAGCCGATAACTTATACCGGAATATCGGTATAAGTTATCAGCTATCGGCCCTAACCTCCACCGATTATCGGTATCGGCCCTAAAAAAAACTATATCGGTCGATCCCTAGTGTACAGGACCAAAAGTGTAAAAATGTTTGTTTTATTTTTTTTATAACGTGCAAGAAAATTTTTTGTGGCTCAAAGGATTTGGAACATGACCTAAAGTTAGTACCATGGATATGAGACTTGAGCCTTTGGCTCTCCAGGCATGCTGGTAGTTTTTGCAAAAGCTGAAGGCGCTTGGGAAATACTGTAGTACAGCTACAACCCTCAACACTTCAGAATAAAAAACATTTTTCATTTAACATTAACTTTATGAAAGCAAAGACAGATATATGAAAGGGACCACGGGGGTTATTTATCAATAATGGTCTTGGATAGATCATTTTTGTTGTTCGAATGCTTTTTTTTTTGGCAGCGTTGAACCAAATTGATCAAATTGTCGCAGTGGCCATGATAAATTTTGCACATCCATTCCCAGATCAATATCTACAGCCGCTTTCAGATTATGTCTACCCTGCTTCTGAGGAGCTTGTTTGTGTGTTTGGCTTTATTTGTTTTAGTTTTAATTTTAAGGCAAATTAAGAAGGTCTGCAAAGAGAGTCTCCCTCACATTTGAGTAGTGGTTTACCTTGCCACAGGCCAGGAAAATAAAAACTTTTATGATCAATAGACTGAGGTTTTAGTTGAACAGTTCTTTTTTTAATTTTTTTTAATTATGTTATCACTTTGTCGGATATTTTTTAAAAACTTGGGCACATGAAATTGTGAGATGTTGGCCATTGTTAACAATCTTACTGTTTCTTACGTCTTTACCATTCCTTTTTTGTACCTTAAAAATTATATCTGATTGTTTCATATGGACAACTGCTTTACTCTTCCTTTGAACATTTTTTATTTAATTTTTTTAAACTTTTTATGTCTTTTAATGTTCTTATTCTCTTCCTCTCTCTTCTCTCTGGCTGATTATTATTATTATTTTATTTTTTTTGCAAACAAACAGGAGTAGAAATCTTTTTTAGACCTGGTCAGGAGGTGGTCTAGATTTGCGGGGTTTTTTTTACTTCCATTGCGGCAAAATTTCAGCAAAAATCATGCAGTTCATAAATTTGTGACCACTGCATCCGTCACTTCAAAAAATGGTCTAGCAACACCAAAAGTTCAAATTTACAGATTTTAGAACTTAGGGAAAAAAAAACGCAAGAAAACCCCACAATGGGCAAAATGTAGACCAAAAAAAAGCACAAGAACACAATGATAAATAACCCCCCCCCCCATGTGTCTCCCAACAGCTAACAGAAAATTAAATGAACTTTTAATTTTGAAAAGGTCTTATGATATTTCTATGTACTTCTATAAATGTTTACTCTTAGAGCAAAGTACCTTCATCTATCACCAACATAATTTTTTGTGAACTATGCCCATTCTGCAATACATTAAAAAACTCTACTCACCTTCCGCACCTCTGCAGTGCCTCCGATGTCCTGCTCCGATCCACATTGCAATCATCTTCCTGAGCTGCAGGGTGACTTTTCACCAGAATGTCATGCTGCTGTTCAGTGAATCGCTGGCCATAGCAGTGTTCCACCTTGAATCGAGATTGGCTGAGTGGCCGTGTGCCACATTAAGCCCAGACAGAAAGAAGACCCAGGCAAAATATGTCACACTTCGATACAGTGGCCAAGATGGCACATTGCTGCGGCCAGCAATTCAATGAGCTTTTTGGGTTTCAGAAAGCAGGAAGAAGATTGGACAGAAGTAGGACACCAGAGTGCGCTGGGGGTGAGTAGAGGGTTATTCTTTTTATGTACTGCAGAATGATATAATTGTGTCAAAAGTGCGGCAAAATTATTGCGCATTTGCAATAGTAAATCTGGGCCTTAATATTTTTTAAGAATGGACATATTAACTAAGTTGCATCTACATAACAGGGATATTTGTAATGATTTACAATAATTAATATTTTCTATTTCTCTATCGGCTCCATTGGAGGACACAGACCTTGGGTTTATGCTGTTGTTGCTAGGAGACTTGACAGTATGGAGACAAAAAAAGTCGGCTACTCCCAGCAGGATATACCCGCCTACAGTGCCTGAGGTAATCAGTTTTAGCTTAGTGTCTGCAGGAGATGGACACTGGTCTGGTGTTTTCCCCAGACCTGGTCTAACTTTTTTATTTTTCTAGATTAGGGACGTTTAGTTTCTTATTTCCTTTTATTTTCCTGTTTTCAGGTGGGGACTCGGGAACATAGCGTTCACCGTTTCCCCATTTGCGATTGAGGGGACACAGACATTGTGGATGTACCGTCAACCCCCTCTCGCCAACAGCCAGCGCCTGAGGTTGTACCTCATGGGTCCGAGTCCCCCACTTTTCCCTGCTTGTCTCGCTTTTAAAGCCCGGCATGATGCAGGTGACTAAAAAGCTGGCTGAAGACTTCATCAGGAAGACTTCATTAGGTAAGTTCTTCTGACTAAGGTGAGTATCCCCCCCCCCCCTTTCTTACAGGTTTTGGGGACTTGCAACCTCTGGAGACCCCCTGTTTTAGTCCCACTCCTTTTTATTATCTCTAGAATGTGGGGGCTTTTGAGGTGGAGGCACCTATGGGGGCTGGTCGTCAGTGGTGTAGGACTGTCTCAGCACTCTCTGGGCTCCAGTGTTTTCACATTGGGGGTTCTCTCCTTTACTCAGCAGCCGCAGCTGCCGTATCACTCTAGCTATTTTCTCTGTGCTCCGGTCGCGTGTGCCGATGCGTCTGGAGCACAGCTTACTTTCACTTTTGCAGCGTTAAGCTGTCGCCGGCGTATTCACCCGCTATCTTCCCCTGCTCTCGCATAAGCGACGGGGGTTGAGAGCGGGCGACATTTACAAGCCGACATTATTTCTTCCCGGGGGATTCGCGCCCTAGGAGTCCAGGCACGAACCACCTCAGCCAATGGGAGCAGGGCAGGGGATACGGGACCAATCAGAGGCGCCCCTAGTCTAACCCCGCCTCTCTTCTCATTGGTCCTGCTTCCCTGGCTTCTCTCTCTTCTAACGAACTTCTCCTCACAGCAGCTGCCTGGGGACGCTGGTGAGACCGTTTCTTTTTATTTTATCCATGTCCGAGCCCAGAACTGTTCCCCCCCCCCCCCTCTAAGCAGGTACCTGGGGCCCGGGTCACCTACTATTCTTGCAAGGGCTGCAACTCTAAAATGCTTGGGTCTGCTGAACCCACTTGTTCCGCCTGCACCACTGCACCTCCTGACCCCCCCCTGGTATTTCTACTCAGGATGCTCCCCCAGACACGGTGGGCTCTGCTGCCCCTCCAATCTCTCTCAGTCTATCTCTGACTTGGCACTGGTCTCCCGTTCCGTGGTGACTGCCTTGGAGAGGTCCTCCTTACACCGTTACTCAAGGGAGACTCGCTCTCCCTCACCCTATGTTAAATGCTCTCACAAGCGTAATAGGGGTCATTCCTCTGACTCCTCTCCGGAATCTTTGTGCAGACGTAGGCGCTCCCCTCATGGGTGTCGTCCCTCTGCTACCTCCTCCCGCAAGCGTCCCTCTACTCGAGGACGCTCACCGGGTCGCATTCTGAGTCCCCAGAATGGCACACTAGGTCAGTGTCTCCCTCTTCTAAGGCTGCCTCCACCCGTTCCCACTCTCCCGGAGAACTAGCAGATGAGGCTCCTGCTTCTGCCTCTGATTCAGGAGGACCGTACGGACATGACTGACACGGTGGACTCATTTGTTTTGGCCATAAGAGACACCTTCCACCTAGAGGACCCAGGAACTTCGGACGCTGTCCCAGAAGTTTCCTTTCATCGTGCCCGTCCGACACCCAAGATTTTCAGGACTCATGCTGAATTTGAAGCCTTGTCTGGAGGCATCCTGACAAAAGGTTTCAAGAAGTGAAGAAGGTTCAAGTGCGTTATCCCTTCGCCAAGGACCTCATCGCTCAGTGGACCTCACCTCCTATGGTGGACCCACCAGTCTCCTGCCTTTCCAAGGCGACTACCCTGCCTTTGCCCGATGCTGCTTCTTTTAAAGACCTAGCGGACAAGAGGGTGGAGACCTTGGCAAAATTTGCCTTTGAAGCTGTGGGTTCTTCTCTTCTCCCTGCTTTTGCTTCTGCCTGACTGAGTCGGGAAACCCAGATCGTAAGGGCTTTGGAAACCTTACCATCTGGGTTTCCCGACTCAGTCAGGGCGTTTTTTCTGGGGCTTCGTCAGAAGAACTGGCCGACTTAATTCTCCTGCTTTCTAAAGCTGGAGATTTTCTGTGTTCTGCTTCCATGCAGTCGGTCTGCTGTGCTGCCTTTGCCATGGGCAACCTAGTGGCCCTCCGTAGGTCCGCGTGGCTCAAAGCCTGGGACACGGACGCTGCTTCCAAAAAATCTCTCGCTGAGCTTCCATTTTCTGGCTCTCGACTTTTTGGTAAGCGCCTAGATGAAATAATCTCAGAAGCGACGGGAGGGAAGAGTTCCTTTTTACCTCAAAATAAAGCCCACAGTACTGCTTCCCGTCACAAATATACCTCCTTTCGGACCTTCGGGGTCACGAAAGGGGCCAGGCAGGCGCCTTCTCGGGATAAGAAGGCTCCCTTTTTCCAGACCCACCCATCCTGGAAGTCTGATAACCGTTCGGGCCGCTTTGCGGCCAAGGCGGGCGCCTGTAAGCCCACCTCTGCCTGAAGGGACGCCCCCACCCGCAGATTTTTCTCGGGTGGGAGGTCGTCTGTTTCTTTTCCGGGACGTTTGGACCACGCATGTTCAGGACTCCTGGGTCAGAGATGTGGTATCCAACGGTTACCGGATCGAATTTGCCTCCCTTCCACAGGATCGTTTTTTTCCTTTCCCGAGCCCCACAGTCTCCCTCTCTGGCAAAGGCCTTTGGGGTGCGCTTCAGTCCCTCCTCATTCAGGGCGTCATTGTCCCGGTTCCTCCCAAGGAACGTTTCCGAGGTTTTTATTCCAACCTCTTTGTTGTTCCCAAGAAAGGGGGTTCCGTACGCCCCACCTTGGATCTAAAGCACCTCAACCGGCATCTCCTCCTGCGCCACGTCCGCATGGAGTCTCTCCGTTCGGTCGTGGGGACTATGGATCAGGGGGAGTTTCTTTCTTCAGTGGACAACAGGGACGTCTACCTCCACGTTCTGATTTTTCCGGGACACCAGCGGTTCCTCCGCTTTGCTGTCCCGGAGGGACATTTCCAGTTTGTGGTTCTCCCCTTCGGCCTGGCCACAACTCCGAGGGTATTCACCAAGGTCCTTGCGCCGGTGATCGGCCTGCTACGGGCGAAGGGGATCTCAGAGATTCCTTACTTGGACAACCTTCTGACCAAGGCCCTGTCCAGGGACCAGAATCTAGAGTCTCACCCTCACTCTTCAGGCCCTGTCTCGTTTCGGTTGGTTGGTCAATGGGGACAAGTCCAACCTTTCTCCCACTCTGTCCTTGGTCTTCCTGGGGCTTCAGTTCGACACCCAGTTTGCCCAGGTTCGCCTCCCACTGGACAAGCGGCTGACTCATCAGTCGGGGGTTCGGATGCTCCGAAACCCCTCCCCAGTGTCCATTCGTTTTTGCATGGAAGTCCTGGGCCGGATGGTGGCGGCCATGGAGGTGGTTTCTTTTGCTCAGTTTCATTTTCGTCCCCTTCAACTGGCGATTCTATCCCAGTGGCTCTGCTCCCCCTACTTCTTCAGGGACACTCCTTCCTGCCCCTCCTTTGGCTGATTGTCACGACGGATGCCAGCCTTTCAGGTTGGGGGGGTGTTTTCCGAGACCGGACAGTCCAGGGCCTTTGGTCTCCCAGAGAGACACTCTTCCCGATCAACATCTTGGAACTGAGGGCAATCTATCTTTGCCTGTTACATTGGGAGATCCTTCTTCAGGGCCGCCCGGTTCGTGTCCAGTCGGACAACTCCACCGCGGTGGCGTACATCAATCGCCAGGGCGGCACTCGCAGCTTGGCGGCGATGGCCGCAGTTTCCAAGATTCTTCTCTGGGTGGAACTCAGAGTTCCAGCCATCTCAGCAATTCACATCCCAGGAGTAAACAATTGGAAAGCGGACTACCTAAGCCAGTCCTCTCCCAACCCCGGCGAGTGGTCCCTTCATCCGGGAGGTGTTTGCAGAGATCTGCGACCTCTGGGGAACTCCCAGATGTGGACCTCTTTGTCTCCCGCCACAACCAGAAGGTTCCCCTCTTTGTGTCGAGGTCCCGGGACCCCCGTGCTCTGGCCGCAGATGCACTGGTGATTCCCTGGTCGGGTTTCGCCCTGCCCTATCTGTTCCCTCCCCTATCTCTCCTTCCCAGGGTCCTGAGGAAGCTCAGAACGGAGGGTGTCCTTGCCATTCTCGTGGCTCCAGATTGCCCTTGGAGGGCGTAGTACGCCGATGTCGTCCAGCTCCTGGACGACGTTCCGCTGCGCCTTCCACCTCGTCCAGGCCTTCTCTCTCAGGGTCCCCTTTGCCACCCCAATTTACCGTCACTGCATTTGACGGCGTGGCGGTTGAGACCGCGGTTCTAAGGGCCCAAGGCTTCTCAACTCAGGTGATTTGCACCATGCTCAAATGCGCGCACGCCTTCTTCCGCAAAGATATACCACCGTACCTGGCGGTCTTATTTTCGTTGGTGTGAATCGCAATCTCTTTCTCCAGTGGTGTTCTCCCTTTCCCGACTCCTTTCTTTTTTGCAGTCAGGGCTGGAACAACAATTGGCTCTCAGCTCCTTAAAGGGTCAGGTTTCGGCCCTTTCCGTTCTTTTCCAATGCCCTCTGGCATCTGATTCTCACGTTCGGACCTTCCTTTAAGGAGTGGCCCACGCGGCTCCACCTTACAGGTCCCCTACACCTCCCTGGGATCTCAATTTGGTTCTTGGCACCCTGCATGGCGCACCCTTTGAACCCCTCAGAGAGGTTTCCCTTCGTCTTCTTTCCTGGAAGGTGGCGTTCCTTGTGGCGATTACCTCCATCAGACGGGTTTGGGAATTGGCGGCTCTTTCTTGCCGCTCTCCCTTTCTAATCATTCATCAGGACAAGGTTGTTTTTCGTCCGGTTCCTCCTTTTTTGCCTAAGGTGGTTTCTAGCTTCCACCTCAATGAGGATATAGTCCTCCCGTCCTTTTGTCCCGCTCCATCTCATCCCAGGGAGCGTTTGCTTCATAAACTAGATGTGGTACGGGCAGTGCGCACCTACCTCTCCATTACCTCTTCTTTTCATCGAAGTGATTCCTTTTTTGTTCTTACGGACGGTCACCTTAAGGGTCTCCCTGCTTCGAAGGCAACCATTGCACCGTGGATCAGGTCTGCTATTTCGAAAGCTTACCGTTGCAGGAGGAAGACCCCTCCTTTCAGGGTTTCAGCTCACTACACGCATTCTGTCGGAGCTTCCTGGGCTCTCCATAACAGGGCATCGGCCTATCAGGTCTGTAAGGTGGCTACCTGGTCGTCCTTGCACACTTTTACTAAATTCTACCAGGTTCATACTTTGGCATCCGCTGATGCTAGTCTGGGCCGTAAGGTGTTGCAGGCGGCGGTGGCTCAGCCTGCCCCTTGATTGTTTTCTGTGCCCACCCTAGGGACGGCTTTGGTACGTCCCAAGGTCTGTGTCCCCCAATGGAGCCGATAAAGAAAAGGAGATTTTTGTTCTTACCGTAAAATCCTTTACTCGGAGGATCCATTGGGGGACACAACTCCCGCCCTTTCTTTGGTGTTCCTGTTTTGGTTACCTGTCCGAGGGTGTGTTCAGTTATTTTTTTGTTCTGGTTGCCTCGGACTGGTCTTGGTTTTCTGCCTCTCGGTCATCTCCTACTGCTTGGTGACTAAACTGATTACCTCAGGCTCTGTAGGCGGGTATATCCTGCTGGGAGGAGCCGACTTTTTGGTTTCCATAGTATCAAGTCTCCTAGCAACAACAGCATATACCCAAGGTCTGTGTCCTCCAATGGATCCTCCGAGAAAAGGATTTTACGGTAAGAACAAAAATCTCCTTTTTTTGGTAGGGGTGGTACAAAATCTTTATCAGTCTGTATTCCAGATGTAAAACCCAGACCTCATGCAGTTCTCGCTCTTACAACACCATAAGGAATCATGTCCTTTGTTAAGATGGCAGCCACTGTACCAGCAAAGGACTTATTCTTAACTGCAAGAACATGGATTGTGAGTCATATTGGATTTTTATTCATATATATCAATCATGAATTGGATCATATCAAGGCTATATGCTTACCTTTAAAGCAACAGCTATTCCAGCCAGCATGCCGCCACCACCCACAGGTATAACCAAGGCCTCCAGTCCTGGCACCTGTCAGTTAACACAGTTTATATACATAGTTATATATAAATTATGGTCGGATTCTTACCAAGAAGTGTGTGTGGCTTACCCTAACAAACATAAGCCTGATGTGTGCCCATCCGGCCGTATAGGTAAGCCTGAAGTAAGAAGTGGGCTACCCCTAAGAAAATATCTATGTATACTGAATAAAAAGAGGGAGTGGAGGGTGGGTAGAACCGGAGCAGTCGGATCTTCCCCTGCCCCTGGGAGTGAGTATAAATACGCCTCCAGACTCCTCCCATAAATTAGATTAGCCTATACAGGCTAACCACCACTTATGGTCGGATTCTTACCAAGAAGTGTGTGTGGCTTACCCTAACAAACATAAGCCTGATGTGTGCCCATCCGGCCGTATAGGTAAGCCTGAAGTAAGAAGTGGGCAAAAACACCAACTTGTAGGGAAAGTAATTTAATGAAAGTAACAATGCATTTTTACACGTTAGCCAATACATTGAAAGCTCCGGCAATTTCAGCTCGTGGGTTAGGGACATACAGTTGGAAACAAGGCGAGTTCCACCGCCCCAGTCTTTTAATAAAGTGAGCAGGAACACCATGCCTGGAAGCCGATGAAGCCGCCCCTATCCTAAAAGAATGACCAGTGATGGTTTCTGGGTTGATACCCGTACTGCACACCAAGATTCTAATGTGTTTGACGAAGTCTTTGGTAGTAAGCGCCAGAATCGGAAACGGGAGTAAAGGCGACTCGGGTGATTGTCCCCGGAGGGACTCTAGTAATAGACGTAGCACTCTCACCGGGCACCAAGGGTTGTTAGTGGGGAAATATTCTACCCGGGCTTGTGTGATCTGTTGGGTTTTGGTGTGGTCTAACAAAAGCTGGTATCCTGAGTCGGTGGGGATCAGATGTCTGATCAGAAGGAAATCTGACCCATAATTGGTTCGTGTAAATTCTCCTGGCCGGAGGAACCCATAAAAACTTAAATACATTGCAGCCTTGATTACAAGGCTTCCCCCCAGACCAAATGGGTTATTGTCAAGAGTAATGCTAATCTGCTGGAAGGTAGTTGCTGACAGTGGTGCTCTAGCTGCAGGTTTGGGCTTCTCAGACTTCAGAATGCCCTTTAAGGCTGCTTTGATGGCATGAGAACTGATAATGGACGGAGAACTGGGATGACTAAGTGAATGGAAATGCTGAACCCCAGCCAAATACAAACGGATGGAATTATGTGATAATTTTTTGGAAATGTGGCAAAAGTATACGAAGGATAGGATATACTGTATGCTGAAAGGTGAGGATGAAGGGTGTAACTGCTGGAAACTGAGGAAAGCCCTCCAGGCTGTTCTGTAAGATCTAGCCGTGGTCTTGGCGAGAGACTGATTGATCAGATTAATTGCTCCTTCATGCAGAATATTCAATCCAGCGTCAGAGTGTTGAAAGGAGGTGGCGTGGTAGCCGTCTGGTCCGCTTCTGGCATGAGTTGTCGGAACGCCTGGAAGTCAAAGCGTGATAAGGCATCAGCTGCTAGATTCTTTTTTCCCTCGATATGCACACATTCAATGTGAAAATTATCCATTAAAGCGGTGTGAGTCAGTTTCCTCAGGAAAGACATGATACTGAGTAGCTTGGATCTACCCTTACAGATGATATCCCTAGTAGCTGTATTGTCCGTGAAGAAAACGACTGTTTTCCCTCGCCAGAGATGACCCCAGGTTAATGCTGCCGCAACTATGGGTATTATTTCCAGCAGGGCTGAGGTGGTAGAGAACTCTGGCCATTGGAGGGTTTCTGAAGGCCAAGCTTCCCACAACCAGTGGGACTTGACAATGGCTGCATATCCACCTGAAGCTGCGGCATCAGATGTAACAATTGGAGAGAATTCGTCAGCCTTTGGAATGAACATGGCAACCCCGTTCCAATTTGCCAAATAATTGTCCCACATGATTAGGTCTGCCCGGGCCGCTTGATCAAGCATAACTGGAGAGTCAGGATCAGGGGCAGATGGCAACAGGGCCAGCAGTCTGGAGACGAATGCACGCCCTTGGGGAATGATTCTTACGGCGAAATTTAGCATTCCCAACAGACTCTGGAGCTGCTGACGATTGGTCACCATGGTCTGAGAGAACCTATGAAGGACTGAACGAATTCTATCCAATTTGTCTTGAGGCAGTCTGGCCTCTAACCTCATAGTGTCAAGGATGATGCCCAGAAAGGTGATTGAGGTTGACGGCCCTTCAACCTTCCTATCTGCCACAGGAACATTTAGGTTCCGGAACACTGAAAGAAGAGTTCTTAAATCCTTAGGCTCACTGGCAGGGGCTTCCAATAGCAGAAAATCGTCTAGATAATGCAACACGTACTCACATGACCAGTGGTTAATGAGGATCCATTCGAGGGCTGAGGCGAATGAGTCGAACAACCACGGGCTGCTTTTGGCCCCGAAGGTCAAACGAGTCGCAAAGTAATATAGATCGTTCCATTTAATGCCGTGCCAAGGCCAGAGGTCAGGTCGTATTGGCAGTAGCTTAAAAGCGTCAGAAATGTCGGCTTTAGACAGCCATGTGCCAGTCCCTAACTGTAGAATTCTCTGTATAGCGGCGTCAACTGATGTATACTTTAATGTGACTTCCTCCGATGGTATGAGGGAATTGACGCTAGGTGTGCTGCAAGAATGAGGTGCCGACAAGTCATATATTAATCGGTATTTATTTGAAAATTTTCCGCACGCAACTCCTATCGGATTAATCCTCCATTGACTGAACGGCGTTCTATCAAAAGGGCCGATCACAAATTTTTTAAGAACCTCTTGGTTGAGAAGCTCTGTCACTATCACTGGATGATTTTCTGCAGACTGCAGGTTCCTGCACTCATACGTGTCATGAGGTACACAGATCATGCCCGTGTCAAAGCCATGCCGAAAACCTTCGCAAAGGAAGTCAACAAAGCCCGGAGACGGATGATCACCTAAGTAGGAACGTAGCACTTGGTGATTAACCCCGCTTAGTCATGCGTCCGCCCCTGATCTTTTAGGACACTGACTTTTTGGATGGGCCCTATGGCAGATGGAGCAGATGTGCAAGAGCCTACACTGACTGAAGCGGCAGGCTGAAAGATTGAAATTATTGCATATCTGGGCGTTCCCAAGATAGTGGACTGGCCTACCCAATTTATCGACCGTAGGACCTGCTTGGCCCCTGACTGCCGCTCCTTCAGAAGCGGATGCGCCCTCAGTGGAAGCAGAACACCAATTGGTGGTGTGGGTAGAAGATTGGCATACCCCGCACAGCGGCGCCCTGAGCCCCGCAAAATGTCTACAAAACAATTCAGTGTCTAAGATTGCCCAATTGGTGCCCTGCTTGAACTGTAGAAGAGTAGCCGCTGCCTTGGCAGAAAAAGAACGGTGATAATCATAAAAAGAAAAACCACCATACTTATAACCAAGGTCGACCAGCTTGTGGAGATATTGATCTAGCTCGTCTCTCCTGCCAGGATGAGCAGAGCACAGAACATCCCTGAACAGCCCGAAGGCTAGAACAAATTCTGGAATGTTCAGCTTCCTGCTCAGCCTGGGGTCCCTGGCTTTCACTGTGACCGAAACCTCCCCGCAGGCAAATGTTTTGTTGTCGAGAATATCCTGCGAAGCAATCAGGAGAGATGCCAAATTTACGTCTCTCCCATCCAAGATATCTCTCCTGATAGCTTCTGGAATAAAGTGTGCTGGGCTCAGGCTGACTAAAGGAGAGAACATACCTGGCATGTAGCTTGAGGGGGTCACTAAGGCTGGGACCACGGGGACTGAGGATACGGCTTGCGACTCAGGGGCCGGGGCTGGGACTGCCCCTACTGAGACTGCCACGCTTGACGTGCTTGCCCTCTGAGAGGTCTCACCAGGCCCGGTAGAACCTGATGATCCTGCGATCACCGTGGTAGTGCCTGGGCTGGATCTTGCCTCGAGGTTGGCCATTCTGTTTTGCATATCACGCATGGAAGTGGTTAAGGTGCCAAGGATAGTATGAATTTGAGCCAAAGTCACAGTATCCCTGTCTGACTGTTCACCGGCCTCCGGGGTGCTATGTGAGCACAGGATCCTGTAAAGTTCTGCCTTCCTAGCCGTGGCTGGGAATGGGATCCCTTTGCGGCGAAGCTCCGCAATAATTTTAGGGACTGTCCAAGTCCTGAGGGACATGGCACTCCCTTGCGAAGAAGATCTAGCTGGTGAAGGAGGCACAGCAGTTCCTTCCATGGTTTCTGAGCATACAGACATCTCCTGAAAAACAATAACACCCATAAGCCTACCTGTCTACAAAAGAGGACGTAAGAGACAAACGTGAGGCGCGAGGATTGACAAGCAATCTGCCTCTAGAGGGTGCCCAGACAAGACAAGTGAACTAGCTAAGCCAGAGTACGAGGCACGAGGATTGACGAGGGCAACCCACCTCTACTGGCTCCTCCCCCTAGTCCCACCCACTAGCCTTAGTATAAACTACCCAAATAACATGAGGCATCGAGGTTTGACCCGGCAAACCAACCTCTCAGAAAACGGTAGAAGAATTTGACACCACCGGGGTGATATATGGAAATGAGGAATCACCCTGAAGAACTAAACCCAACACGAGGTGAACCACAATCATCCTATAAGCTCCCAGAAAATACCTGATTCAGAACGGAATGTAGCGAGATGGAACCAGAAGATAATCTGTCTGAGGAAAACCATAAATCACAAAGCGTAATGAACCTGAACCAAAAATCCCCTGAATAAAATAAATACGTACTCAACTGACAAGATGAAGTAGTATGGCAAAGGATAATGGGTAATAAGTACTACGTAATTCCCGCTGAAATGACATGAAGGTAGTGGACACCAAATTGATATAACATGGAAAAATAAAGCAAACGTAACCTCAAGCAAACATAACCTGAAGCATATACTTGAACAAATACATACATAATGGATGGAATTGTAGGTAAGAAAAATGACCCCCAGACGTAAAGGGAGGAGATAAGGACCTGCAGGAGAAAGAGAGGGAAGAATGTACATACCAGCAACCATATATATAACTTACAACCTGATCCAAAGCAAAATAATAGTGAATATATGGATACTTCTTTAATAACTGGCTGCCATGACCCCTCTAGTTACAGAGAATCCCCCGGATGACAAGAGGGTGCCCCAAGATAAGCAGTGGCAGCATGCCCTCTGATAATAATGCTGCCTCTGCAACCATCTAACCTCACTGAACCCCTCCCCCCCCCCCCCCCCCCACACACACACAAATTTGGACCCCTGGGTGACCCTGCTGGATGCTCCTCAATGAGTTACACAACCAAATTGTGCCACGTGGGGCCCTGTGTGTCGTGCGGCCGAGCTTGTGGTTGCCAAGCAACAGACTTTGTGCGGGACGCTCCCGTCTGCTAACCGAGCTGCCGGCTCTGACATCCTCTCCTCCCCCGTGTAGTAACGAGGTCCGTGGTGGTGCTGAGAGTCCCGGCCCCAGCCGGCCACCTACGGGGTGAGGGGAGTGAGAAAAGGAAACCATGGCGCAGATAGACTGCGCTCCTACCTGACCGCCGCCGGAAGAGGCGAATCAGCTGACCGGAAATGCAGAGTCGTCCAGGAACCAGAGAGAACCGGAGCAGTCGGATCTTCCCCTGCCCCTGGGAGTGAGTATAAATACGCCTCCAGACTCCTCCCATAAATTAGATTAGCCTATACAGGCTAACCACCACTAAATAACCTTTATTTATATAGGGCCAACAGATTATGCAGATTTTATGTGAAGCCCAAATATATGGAGAAAATTTATGTAACTGTGGAACAACTTGAAGGGACAAATATAATAAAATAATGGTTATTTATATAGCGCCAACAGATTTTGCTGTTTTTTTTTAAGTATGTATATATATATATATATATATATATATATATCTATATCTATATCTATATATATATATATTAAAAATATATATTTTATCTTAATAATATATAAACTAATGTAAGGCTAGATTCACACGGCTGTTGTCCCCCGTCTAGATTTTGTCTGTTATTGCCTCCTAAACAGACCATTCTATTAACGGGTGCAAACTGATGCAAAGGGATGCTATTTAGTGGCATCCGTTTGCATCAGTTTTTCATCAGTTAGTATCAGCTGTCTACAGACTCCTGCAGCCGGGACTACTACTACTCCCATCATGGAACAGACTTCTTTTCATGATGGGAGTAGTAGTTCCCTGGCTGCATGAGTCTGCAGTCAGCTGGAAGGCAAGATTAGTGTTTGTACTACTACCCCCATCATGGAACAAAGTCTGTTCCATGATGGGGGTTGTAGTACAGGGGCTGAGGGATCGATCACACTGGGTCTCACTTCTGAGACCCAATATGATCAAAAGTTATTAACCAGGGGAGCGGGCGGCATGCTACGCAACCCTGCGATGTAGATCGTGTGCGTGTTTTACTTTCATTTTTAAATACCCCGCTGGGAGCTCTGAATGGCCGAGGGGCCATTCAGGGCTCTCAGCTGGGTTTTTAAAGTCATTAGCGAGGATTGTAATGTTTCACTACACTGGCAGCCGGGTAAGCATTGCGCTACGTTCCCCCCCGGCTGCCCTTATCCGCTGCAGGAGGGCAAGATCTATAGGTAGTGCAGCAGTGGGCAATATACATAGCTAGCGCAGTGGGGGCCAAACATATAGCGCTATATGTATAATGCCCCCGCTGCGCTAGCTATGTATAATGCCCCCCGATGCGCTAGCTATGTTGTATAATGCCCCCAGCTGCGCTTACATATGTCCCCCCAGCGAGCGCATACATAAATCCCTTGCAGCGCTATCTGTGAATAGTATACTATCAGCAGCACATCATGCCGCTGGCCGGGAAAGACAGCGCAATGCCGCCCGCTTCCCGGCCAGCAGATGCGCTGCTGATAGCATGTATTCACAGATAGCGCTTTGAGGGACATATGTGTATAGAAGCGCTGCAGGGGGACAGTTATATATCACTATATATCTGTCCCCCTGCAGTGCTTCTATACACATATGTCCCTCACAGCGCTATCTGTGAATACATGCTATCAGCAGCGCATCTGCTGGCCGGGAAGCGGGCGGCATTGCGCTGTCCTTCCCGGCCAGCGGCATGATGTGCTGCTGATAGTATACTATTCACAGATAGCGCTGCAAGGGATTTATGTATGCGCTCGCTGGGGGGGACATATGTAAGCGCAGCGGGGGGCATTACACATAGCTAGCGCAGCGGGGGCATTATACATATAGTACTATATATCTGGCCCCCATTGCGCTAGCTATGTATATTGCCCATTGCTGCGCTACCTATAGATCTTGCCCTCCTGCAGCGCATCAGGGCAGCCAGGAAACGCAGCGCAGTGTAGTGCAACAATACAATCCTCATAATAAATTACCTTAAAAACCCCGCAGAGAGCCCTGAATGGCCCCTCAGGGGTATTTGAAAATGAAAGTAAAACACACACGATACATCGCAGGGTTGCGGACCATGCCGCCCACTCCCATGGTTAATAACGTTTGATCGCATGGGGTCTCAGACGTGAGTCCCAGTGCGATCAATCCCTCAGCCCCTGGACTACTACCCCCAACATGGAACAGACTCTGTTCCATGATGGGGGTAGTAGTACAAGCATTAATCTAGCCTCCCCAGACTCCCGCAACCTGGAAACTACTACTCCCATCAAGGAAACAAGTCTGCTCCATGATGGGAGTAGTAGTAATCCCACAGCACAGCAAGAGTTTGCTGATTTGACTCCTTCTGAGCATGCTCAGAAGTAATAATGGTTGAAAAATGGATATTAAAAACTGGGTGCAAATGGATGAGCATATAATGTCATCCGTTTGCCATAGACTTCAATGTTAAATTTTTAATATTCGTTTCTATTCCGTTATTTTTGACGGGAGAAAAAAAATACTGCATGCAACGTTTTTTCCCCGTCAAAAAAAATAAAAAACGGAACAGGAAGGAAACTGGTGCAAACGGGTGATAAAGAATTGTAAAAAAATCCCATTGACATCAATGGGATTATTTTACAGCCGTTTGCAACCCGTTTAAAAAATATCAAACTGATTGCAGAACGGGCATAAATTTACGGGGGCAGATGGCCGTGTGAACGAGCCCTAACAGTCCTCACGTAATACCTGTTGTAAGACTTCAAGTCCAATGGTTCCTTGACCTGCAATGACTGCTGGGTCTTGATTTGGATGGATCAGAACACCTCCTGTTTTCTGTACTGTTTGAGCTGCCAATTCTGCACGAGACTTGGGAAAAACATGTCATACGTAAGAAAACATAAAGACAAAATCATGCTTTATTGTATTACATTGGCAATGCTTTTGGAAACCTAAGAATATTTATAGGTAACAAATATCCCAGATACAAATTGTAAATGTTTGATCCTTTTATAGACTTAAAGGGGTACTCTCCTGAAATTATTATTTTTTTTTTAATCAACTTGTGCCAGAATGATAATCAGATTGGTAAACTCTTAATCCTTCCAGTAATTAACAGCTGCTGTATACTACAGAGGAAGTTATTTTCTTTTTGGGTGTCCTTTCTGTCTGACCACAGTGCTCTCTATTGACACCTCTATCCGTATCGGGAACTGTCTGGAGCAGGATAGGTTTGCTATGGGGATTTGCTCCTACTCTGAACAGTTCCTAAAATGGACACAGGTGTCAGCAGAGAGCACTGTGGTCAGACAGAAAGGAAATTGAAAAAGAATCTCCTCTGGAACATACAGTCACTGATAAGTACTGGAAGGGTTAAGATTTTTAAATGGATGTAATTTACAAATCTGTTTAATTTTCTGGCTCCAGTTGATTTAAAAAAATGGATTGTGTCATCAGAATATGACAATTGTTTATACTTAGATTTTTTTTTATGTTAATCATGTTATATTAGGAAAAGAAAAAAAGCAAGATTCTGAAATCTTGCAGCTTTTACCTGGCCGCAGAGCCTTCTAATAAGCTGATACTACCTGTTCTGTACAGATTACTTTCTACAGTCATCACAGGCCAGACAACAGTACCAGATAACACCTCTATAATAAAGATGGAGGCAGTTATTACAGAATCCAACAATGCAGAATAGGAGATGGTCTGGTAACCACTAAGCTCCCCTCTCCCTACACAATGACTTCAACATAGGTTACAAAGAATGCCCAGAACAATTTTCCATAAAAGTCAAAAGGGGCAGGGGGATAGGGGGGAGGTCATGCAAAAAACCCTTCTATCTAAAATAAGTTGCCTCTGATAAGAGAGAATTAATTACCTATATTTTTTGCTAATTAAGCCCAGATAGTGAAACATATTTTTTCTTTCTTAAATGGTCACTGACACTTCAAACTTCCCTCTAAGTGATAGCCAATGTGATTTCCAGCATATTTGTGAATCACTTCACAAAAAAAAAAGACACCTTACCCCAGAAAACAGCTCTAAAGTCTTGACCAGTGGGTGTCTCAATTTCCTCCAAACTGCTGTCCATTGCCTGTTAGGCTGAGGGTATGTTAACACAGGAAAAAAGCCCCCCACCTAAATAAAGTGTGGTTTCCAGATCCCCTTGATGTCAATGAGGAATGCTCAAAAAACAAGTGGTTTCCAAAAAACTTAAAAAAAAAATTGGCATTGAAAATCAACGGTGAAAAAAAGAAGTGACGTTACTTTTACAGAGTGGATTAGCTTGGAAGATGACATTGAAATCAGTGGGAGCTTGAGAAAAAAAAAAAGTCTGAAAAGCCACATTAAAAATCACATCAAAAGAAGTGCTGAAATCAGAGGTTGTTTTGAAACAGTTTTTAATGACAGATTTTAAGAAGTTTTTGTGTAAACATACCCTAAGTCTGACTATAGCAGCAGAGGAACCAAGATGGAACATAGGAAGTGGGGGTGGGGCTTACATAGCACTATGCACAGCAGAGAGCCTGGACTGTGTATCTGCAATCTTTAAGTGTAAGTTTAACCTCCAGAGGATTCACACTGTGCATGAAAGGTAAATCAAGGCTTCCCTCTCATCTCTTACCACCTATTATAGGGATTGTCCAGCAATAGAAAAACAGAGCTAATGTCTTTCAAAAACAACATCACCCCTGTCGTCTGGTTGTTTGTAGTAACGCAGCTTGACTCCATTCACTTCAATGGAACTGAGCTGCAATAACAATTTTTTGAAGAAATCAGCTCTCTTTCTAATCATGGACAATCCCTTTAAGTTCCAGGCATACTAGATGGACCAACAATCTTCGATGTTCCTTGTGTAAACACTTGTGTAAAGCACCAATGTTACGCAATTTGGGGAACTCCTATTGACTTTAATGGGAGTTGCACAAAAACCGCATAGTCCCACGGGCTACTCTGTTTACATATCTCCCGGAGCTAAGTAAACAGCATGACTTGTGGGGCTACGTCGTTTACACAACTCCCATTAAAGTCAATAGAAGTTGCACAAATTGCTAAACTTTTCTGTTTTGGCTGTTTTCGCTTTTGGCTTTGCAGACCACCTCCTTTGGATAGGGGATAAAATGTCTATAGCCGGAATACCCCTTTAAAGAAATTATCTGGTAGGAGGGGTTAGAATAATGCCCATTCTATAGTATTTAAAAAAAAGTAAACCTCTGTGTACCTCCAGTGTCCTGCCCTGATCCCTGGCTGTAACCCTCTTCCTGAGCTGCAGCACAACGCATGGGCCAAGATTGACGTCAGGGTCCAGTGGCTAATCACCGGCTGCAGTGATGTCCTGCTTTGGCCAGTGACTGGCTGAGCAGCAGTATGACACATTGGGCTCCAAAGTTATACTTATTAAGATGCCAAAGAATGTCTTTCAGTATTACCTCATCTGATGGTTCACAGTCCAGAATCCGAGCACCATACTCCAGAATTGCAGACTTCTTACATTTTGAAGCAGTGGTTGGAACTACCACATGTGCAGGAATGCCTGAAAGATAAAGGGAGTTGTTGCCCTCAAAACAGCAACTTGAACTAAAGAATGCACATTTTATGTTTCTTCCTTTCTTTTATTCTGCTGCACTGTAAAGGAAATACCCAGCATGGCTTACAATTTATTCTCCCAATATGGATAATAGGAACAATTACATAAGATGCCATTAAACAGGTAGTGTAGCAGTAAACTGTAGTACCCAGAGGTGTCCATACAGCCACAGGGGGTACATAAAACTTCAGCTTTTGCCTTTAGCTGGGGTTTAAAAGAAAATGGTATTAACCACCTGAATATTTACCCATCATCTGTGCTGCCAATGCCAATGCCTGACCATGGTTGCCACTGCTGTGGGTCACGACTGCAGTACAGTTATCGTATGGTAAACTCTTAACTGCATTTAGTGCACCTCGAATCTGGAACAAACAAATGCAAATTATGGGGAAATACGGAGGTAGCTGTAGAATGTGGTGTCATATTGGTGTTGTGTCATTACGGTTCACAATATGGAATATGGCTTAGTACTATTTGCTATATATTGCATAATATTCCCAATGAGAAGCAATAAAAACATTGCATGTAAAAGGACATATTGGCCTGGATTTATTCATGCCGTCTACTACTTAGACAGAATAAACCTAATCTAGACCTTCTAAGAATGTAGCAGATCTATTACAGAGGTTGATGCAGTTTGATAAATTTGGTGCAGCCATAAACTGTCCACTTTTAGACTTTAGACTATATAGAAGTCATTTACACATCTGTATAACTTTTTGTCACCAGCTGATTTGAAAACATTTGTTTTCCACTCGAGTACTCTTTTAATGTTATAATACGAGCTGTAATACCTCACACAACCCTAAAGCCTGTCACACCGCTTCCCACTAAGCCATTTCCTCTCCCTTTCCCACATAAAACCACATCTAAACAGCATCTAAAACACATAATAAACCTGTTTTAGATCCAGATATGCCAAATTTTACATCAATTTACGCACAATGCTGATCAGGTCATTTTGACTTATGATTATCGGCTGATGATAGCAAAGGGCCCCATGGACAATCCAGTGACATGGCTCTGGGACCTACGCTGTTTACATGACTCCAGCATAGCCCCCATTAAAGGGGTACTCTGGTGAAAACCCTTTTTCTTTTAAATCAACTGGTGGCAGAAAGTTAAACATATTTGTAAATTACTTCTATTAAAAAATCTTAATCCTTCCTGTACTTATTAGCTGCTGAATACTACAGAGGAAATTCTTTTCTTTTTGGAATGCTCTCTGATGACATCACGAGCACAGTTCTCTCTGCTGACATTATTATAATAATAATAACTGTTTATTTATTGTTGTCCCTAGTGGGATTTGAATCCAAGTCCCCAGCACTGCAAGGCAGCAGTGCTAACCACTGAGCCACCATGCTGCCCTTAGCATACATCTGCTATGGTTGCTAAAATGGACAGAGATGTCAGCAGAGAGCACTGTGCTCGTGATGTCATCAGTGTTCCAAAAAGAAAGGAATTTCCTCTGTAGCATTCAGCAGCTAATAAGTACTGGAAGGATTAAGATTTTTTAATAGAAGTAATTTACAAATATGTTTAACTTTCTACCACCAGTTGATTTAAAAGAAAAAAGGTTTTCACCGGAGTAGCCTTTTAATGATAGACTATGGGAGGGGGCATGATACTTGCATTGAGGGGGCATGGGAACATCTTATCCCCTATCCTTTGGATAGGGGATAAGATGTCTAGGGGTGGAGTACCCCTTTAAGGGGGATTTTACACACAGCATTTTGTTGTAGTTTTGGATGCCGTGATGTCACGAGCCTCGGGCGCTACACTGGACGCTGTAAACGAACACTGGGTTCATCAGGGAGATCGCGGGAGTCCCCAGAGGTGGGACCCCCACGATCAGACATCTTCTCCCCTATCCTCTGGATAGATAAGATGTCTAGGGGTGGAGTACCCCTTTAAGGGAGGGGTTTACACAAAGCATTTTCTTGCAGTTTACGATACTGTTTTTTGAGCCACAGGCAGACATTGATCCAGCAAGCAGGAAAGGGATAAGTCCTTTTAAATCTAATTTTCACTTTGGCTAATGAAACCTAATGAAAAACTGCCACAAAAATCAGCACGTGAAACTGACAGTGAAGTGTCATCAATAATAAATCCACCTTGAAAGAGCCAGACTTCTGCAGTAATTCACATTTAAAGAAGAGTTTGCGAGCAGCAAGTGCATCCAGACTGGCAGATGTCATCACTGGAGTTGTGTGTATGAAGCCCTGGATCCGTCTCTGAGCTTCTTGTATGTCTCTTAGTGTTACGCAGTATGGGGGATCCATGGTCCTGGAATAGACAATAAAAAGTCACAGTAAATCCCTGCAATAAAACTGTTTATGGAGTCAGCCCACTCTAGCCCTATGATTACAAGTCACTACTGAGTCTCTATCTACAGGGTAATTCATCTCCTCTTTACTGGTGTGTCCTATTGTGATATACAGATTGTGCCTGCAGAACACACTCAGTACTTGGGGCTGAGCACTGTGTTAAAATCTTCCTACTCTGCCCCCCCCCCCCCCATGAGGGTAGTTATTTATTCAGAAGAAATAAAGCTCATGGGAAGTTTTTAAAGGGTATATGGTAAAAAGTTTTTTTTTTGGGGGGGGGGGGGATTCCCGAAAGCGAGTCTATAGGAGTCGACTATAAACTTTGTGTTGCACTTAAAGGGGTATTCCAGGCCAAAACTTTTTTTTATATATTAACTGACTGCGGAAAGTTAAACAGATTTGTAAATGACTTCTATTAAAAAATCTTAATCCTTCCAATAGTTATCAGCTTCTGTAAATATTATTTATATATTACATTTTATATTTTATAATCTGAATTAAAAACAATTTTTGAATAAACGCTGTTATATCTATCTTTGCCCACACCATTATGCACCATTGGTGAGGTCCTAGAGGCATAAGCTTTAGGTTTTCATTATTTTATATTATTGTTGCCGGTGGGGTCCGGCTTTAGCTTTAACTGCCTCGGTCCTTCTGTTGTGAGCTGCACCTTATTTTTACATTGCACGAATCCCTCAACATACGATGGATTCGACAAACGATGGCTCGTTTGGAACGAATTACCATCGTATGTTGAGGGACCACTGTATATATCAATCTGCTGAACTCCTTCTGTACTATAACATGATGCTTACAGATTGGACTGCAGGTTCCCTTTAATTTTCCATGATACACTATAGTGATCTGGGATTGGGTTCTGAGTCCTGCAGCATGTGGTTCCTTTATGGGCATAAAGACAAAGATGGGGAAATGACTGATCATGGCAGAGTGTCGCCCACTGAGGATGTCCCAGGACTCCTCACAACAGGGGATCTCTTCAATGAGGTTTCATGAATCTATAACTTCTTATTTGCATAAATCGGTGATATTATTGAGAATATCTGCACCCGAGAAAGCTGTGTGATGCCAATGGCTACCATTCTAGGTCCCATAGGGGGTCATCATCCAACTTTCCCTAAGCCCTGAAGAGCAGATCTACTCAATTTGCTATTTTTAGTGTTCACACACTGCAGACTTGTTGCAGATTTTGACTTCCCTATTGAACTGGGAAAATCTGCAGCATTTCAGTCCTGTGAGAACAATAACCTGAATCTGGAAAAACCTTGTCACTCAGCTTTGAAATAGACAATATGATTAATTTATCAGAAGAACATACTTTATTGACTAAGGGTGCATTCCCACCACGTTTTCGCAATACAGTTCCTGTATCAGGTTTTTGATGAAAAACTGATTCCTCAAAACCGGACTAAACTGTATCAAAACGTGTGTACAAATTTTAACCCGTATACAGTTAAAAACCGTATACAGTTTAAAAAATGATGTCCGGTTGCATACGTTTTTTTTTAAGAAGAAAAGAACATATGTTTTTAACTTTTCACTCCATTATGAATAAAGTTTCACTTGTTTGAATGAAATTCCAAGAAAAAAAAAACTGTGCAAAGTCAAAAACCATATGGTGAAAATGGATGGAACCGTTCTGTACGGTTCCCATTGACTCTCATGTTTTAAAAAAACATATACGGTTTAATACAGTTTTTTACCCGGACCAAAAATCGTGGTAGGCTACGGTTTTGGGTACGGGAAAAAACCTGACAAAACCGTATAGGATGCAGAACGGACACAACCTGATGCCTCTTTTGGCATACAGTTTTCAATGGAGAGTCAATGTATACGGTTTCATACGGTTTTCACACAGAAAACGTATACGGGAACTGTATTGCAAAAACGTGGTGTGAATGCACCCTAACACTGATGATTCCTCAACGCAGTGTTTTACAAACAGTATGTCTCCAGCTGTTGCAAAACTACAACTCCCAGCATGCCCGGACAGCCGAAGGCTGTCCGGGCATGCTGGGAGTTGTAGTTTTGCAACACCTAGAGACATAGGGGGAGATTTATGAAAACCTGTCCAGAGGAAAAATTGCTGAGTTGCCCATAGCAACCAATCAGATCGCTTCTTTCATTTTTCACCAGCCTTTTCAAAAATGAAAGAAGCAATCTGATTGGTTGCGATGGGCAACTCAGCAACTTTTCCTCTGGGCAGGTTTGCATAAATCTTGCCCATACTGTTTGGAAAACACTGTCCTAAAACAAGAGAATGTAAACTGTTTAAACTTCTATAGTCTCACCTCGGAGTATTCTGGTGAACCCAGGCAGCAACAACTGCGCATGTCACTTTACAGCAACCTTTGAGTCATTCCGTACAGCATTATGGCCGCCGCCTGGCTCACTCACTTATGAAAGTCCGTACAGTGTGACAGGCTCTACGTCAGCGGCTGTTGCCGTACGGCTGAAGCGTGCTGTGTGTGTGCAGTTTGGCCCTGCGCGCTCGCCGTCGCCGTACACTTCACTTGTTTTGGTTCCTGGCGGTCGCTGGGAAGATGGCGGCGACGTTAGAGCGGGTCAGGATTTCTGCCTCCGAATTACGGGAGCTGGTTGCAGCCAGCGACAGCCCTGTAGCCCGAGGTAGGTGAGGACCGACTGAGGGGGTCAACAGTCTGCTCCGTATGTAGCCCATTGCCCATAATGCTATGCGGTGTGTGCCATATTGTGTCAGGGTCCTGTTCTGTAACACATGGGGATGTCCTAGTACTGTATAAGCGTCTGTTCTAATGGTTAAGATGGGAACCAGTCACCCAGTGAAGCCAATAAAAACTTATCATTACTTTTTATTTTATTTTTTGCTTTTCTACTCTGCTCACACACTGTGCTCTGGCATAGACCAGTGCTTCCCATCCAGACAACTCTACAGCAGTGTTTCCCAACAAGGGTGCCTCCAGCTGTTGCAAAACTACAGTTCCTACTATGCCTGAACAGCCTTGGCTGTCTGGGCATGCTGGGAGTTGGAGTTTTAAGAGCTGGAGGCATTTATCCTCTATCCTGTAGGTAAGGAAAATTTATTTTTTATTTTTTTGTCCTGGAGTACCCTTTAAGACAAGGGATACACTTTTATTTTTATTGTTGTAAGGCTTCTTTCACGCTAGGACATGTTAGGACATGGCAGTGTGATGACCGTTGGGGGGAGCCCGGGGGATTAATGGGACAAAAGATACTGCTTGTGTGTCTTTTTCTCCCGCTACAAAATAACAGCGCCCGAAAGACCCCATTATAGTAAATGGGATCTATCAGGACCCATTATTGCTAGGGATCGACCTATATTGATTTTTTAGAGCCGATACCGATAACCTGTGAACTTTCAGGCCGATAGCCAAAAACTTATACCGATATTCCTTGCATTTTAATCCGCTGCCCGATTGCCAGAGACCGCCACCACCAGCTTCTCTCCCCTGCCTGTCCTGAGTCCAACCACCGCCGCTGCCCTGCGGCAGCTTTTGCAGGGCCAGAGACCGCCGCCGCCACCCGCTTCTCTCCCCCTGCTGGTCCTGAGTCTAACCACCGCTGCTTGCCTCCCCTTGCCTATCCTCTGGCCAAAGACCGCTGCCGCCGCTGCTGCCCCATTGCCTCCCCCATCCCCGGTTTTATAATTACCTGTTCCTGGGGTCTGCGCTACTTCTGGCTCCGGCGGCGTCCTGAGCAGTCACTGTGCGCCAGGCCACTAACGGTGATGTCGCGTTGAGGGCGTCACTCGTCATTGCGCAGAGCACAGCAAGGACGCAGGAGCCAGAAGTAGCGCGGACCCCGGGAACAGGTAATTATAAAACCGGGGATGGGGGTGGCGGTCTCTGGCCAGAGGATGGGCAGTGGCGGTGGTTGGACTCAGGACAGGCAGGGGGGAAGAGAAGCGGGCGGCGGTCTCTGGCCCCGCAAAAGGCGCTGCAGTTCATTGATTTAAAGCGCCTGCATTATCGGCAGGTTAGATGCCAATACCGATAACTTAGAAAATCGTGAATATCGGCTGATAATATCGGCCAAACCGATAATCAGTCGATCCCTAGTTATGCCCCGTTGTGCCCTGTTCCGATAACCACTAAAGGCTGTAAAAATAAATAAATGGCCAAATCGCAGAGAAGTTACAGTCACTCATGTGACTTGTGACCAGAATAACCATCAAAGTTGGATTTTGTGGAACTGATGTGTCGTGGTCACATTGCGACCATATTGACAATCATTAGGCAAAGTTTCCACTTGTCTTTTTTCCTGCGTTTTTTGTGTGCGGAAAAAAAAAGCCAGAAAAAATGCCAGTGCAATTTCCTGCTTCTGACGTTTTTTTTTGGGCGTTTTTGCATTTGAGTGATAATTGCATTTTTGGCCCCTTTGGCGTTTTTTTTCAAAATTTGTTGGGTACCAAAAAAAAAAAAAAGGATGCAGTAGTGATGGGGAAAAAATGTATTTAACGAAATTTGAATTTTTAAACTGGGATCAATTTAAATGTGCGGGCAGGGCACAAAAAATGTAGCCGACAATAATCAAAATGTAGTGTGTTTTTCACTTTTTTTTTTCTTTTTCAATATTTTTTAGGTAGTATTACTACTCCCAGCATGGAACACACTGTTCTATGATGGGTATAGTAGTTCCTGTACTAATAGACAGATCACTCCGGGTGTCACTCCTGACACCCAATGCAATCGTCCATAATATAACAGAGATGGAGTCTCTATACAGCGCTCGCATCTCTGCACTATACTCCGGCCGGCCAATGATGTGAATAGAAATTCACCTCACTCATTCATATTTTCCACCCAGAGTGGTGATTGGCCTGATGGTTGCAGCCAATCCCCGCTCTCAGAGGAAAATATGAATGAGTGAGTGGCCGCAGTACAGAGCAGAGATGCGAGCGCAGGAGAAAGCCGCTCAGGGATGGAGGATAATCGCGGCGGGTGACAGGAGTGACACCTCCTGTGATCTGTTCTTAACTGCAGGTACTACTGCTCCCAACATGTACCGTATGCGGTTTCCTGACCGGACCTAAAACCGTTGTATACGGTTTTAGGTCCGGTCACAAAACTGGATACAGGTCAAAAATGAGCCGACCAGAGTCACCGTTTGACTCCGGTCGGCTCATTAAAGTAAATGGATTTCAGCGCTGTTCCGGCTGGGGTACGGGAGAGCCCGGTTTGCCCTTTCCCCAGCCGGATCCGGCACCCGTAACTTAAAAACGAGGTGTGAATGCAGCCTAAGCTGTGACTTTAGCTTACTTGTAGACTTGTGGCTGCAGGACTTGACTAGAGGCCTCCTATGACTCCAGACACACTCTTAGGCTTGACTGCACCTCCCAGGGCTTTTATGGGGAAGACTCTGGTGTAGGGATCGACCGATTATCGGTTTGGCCGATAATCACAATTTTGGGCATTATCGGTATCGGCAATTACCTTGCCGATAATCCGATAATTCCCCGCCCCCCGCGACCAAACCCCCCCCCCCCACCACCACCACCACTGACCCACCGCACTGCGTCGCACCCCCCACCACACCGCCCCTGCCCCATTGCCTCCCCCCATCCCCGGTTTTATAATTACCTGTTCCCGGGGGCTGGGGTCCACGCTACTTCTGGCTCCTGCTGTGTCCTGCGTTACGCTGTGCGCAATGACGAGTGACGTGACGTCACCGTCAGTGCGCACAGTGACAGCTCAGGAGGACGCCACCGGAGCCAGATGTAGAGTGGACCCAGGGAACAGGTAATTATAAAACCGGGGATGGGGGAGGCGGGTGCGGTGGGGCGGTGGGGGGGCGGAGGCGTTGATAGGACTCAGGAGGACCCCCGGACAGGCAGGGGGAGAGAAGTGGGCAGCGGTGGTCTATGGCACCTCAAAAGCTGCTGCAGTTCATTGATTTAAAGCGCCCGCCAACGGAATATCGGTATAAGTTATCAGCTATCGGCCCTAACCTCCACAGATTATTGGTATCGGCCCTAAAAAAAACGATATCGGTCGATCCCTACTCTGGTGGGATCCCGTTGTCACCCTTAAGTCACCTGGTCACTGATACTTCCTGGTTAACAATCACATGACAACTGGTGATCATATTTTAACCTTTCTTAAAAATACAACATTCGTATATACATAACATAGGGCATAATATACCATTACAGTAGAACAGATGCAGGGGACACTGTAGGGAGGCTGCCCGACAGGGCAGCAAGGGTACGGGGTAACAACTCATAATGCGGTCTGTCAGTCTAATTAATAAACTTCATGCTCGGAACCTGTTAAGTGTTGTACGGTTGGCTTGTGTCTTCCCACGCTGGAGCTGTGCGGGCCTGAAACTCCTGGATGTACACCTTAGCATTCTGGTGTTTGTTTTAATCAAGTGAATAGTAATGGTTAATGGAAAACTGTAGTGGTATATAACTTAAATAAGTTATCTTATATAACTTAAGATTGCGCGGGGTTGTCCGACCTTAGGATAGGGGATAAGTTTTTCACCACTGGACTACCCCTTTAACTTAAATGGAACCTCTCATACTGAAAATGTAGTCTAATCTGCAGGCAGCAAGCAGTAAGAGCTAAGCAGATTGGTATATGGTTTGTTGACAAAAGAGTCACTATAACTTTATCAATGTACATTTTTGCACATTTTGGACTAAGTAGTCATGTGGGTGATGGACAGTTATGTGTATAAGTGTGCATATATAGTGAGCTGTCAGTCACTAAGTAGTACCAGCCACCCAGTTGACTACTTTACTCATCATTGGTTAATAAGTGCTCACCATCTTTACAACAAATAGATCAATAGTACAAGTGAATGTGAGAATTTTTTTTAAATTCTTATTAGAGAAAAATGCCTCCTTCTTCTCAGGCTCCCTTTTTGTTTGTCCTCCCTCATAAACTGATCATTCACTCATAAAAACAGGCCAGCTGCAAATGAACTTAATGGGGTACATCTTATCACCTATCCAAAGGATAGGGGATTAGATGATAGGGACCTTCGCGATCTCCGGGCCGGCAGCGGCTGGAACACGGAAGCTCGCAACTTCCGCGTTCGTGACAGGACGCCATGTCCCCTCCATTCATGTCTATATGAGGGGGCATGACGGCTAGTACATTGCCTTCACGCCACCTCCCATAGCCGTGAATGGAGGGGGCATGGTGGCTAGGGGTGTGAATCGCCAAGAATTTGGCGATTCGATTCGAATCGCGATACCAGTGTGGCGATTCGATATATCGCGATATATCGCGATACCGTCTAGGTGACGATACATCGCGATATATCGGCCACCTGGGAGCATTCATAGATCCCAATAGACGCCGCTGTCAGCTTTGACAGCGGCGATCTAGTACTCCGGTGCTGCAAAATAAAATAAAACACACTTTATCTTACCTTCCAACGAGCCCCCGGAGCTCCGGTACAGTCCGGTACAGGTGTTCGGTCCCCGGGCTGTATAGTTCGGCACGTCACATGGAGCTTCAGCCTATCACCAGCAGAGGCGGGACATCGCTGCGGCCAGTGATAGGCTGAAGCTCCATGTGACGCGCCGGACTAACAGGAAGTAAGAAGAATACAGCCCGGGGACCGAACACCTGTACCGGAGCTCCGCGGGCTCGTTGGCAGGTAAGAAAAGTGCGTTTTATTAAAAATTCCACATCCCTAAAAGAATCGATTCAAAAATATTTTGAATCGATTCTGTATCGGCAAATGAAAAATCGCGATTATCGCGAGAATCGATTTTTTCTTACATCCCTAATGGTGGCTGGCATCACCAGTCATCGGGCACGGAGCAGAGTTCGCTCTTTGCACTTAATGAAAGAGGTGCCACAGTGGAGATCACGTGGGTCCCCAGCGGCAGGACCCCTGCGGTCTAACATCTTATACCCTATTGTTTGGATAGGGGACAAGATGTTTTCAGCAGAGTACCCCTTTTAATATAGAAGCATTGCATACTGTCTATAGAAGTCTCTGGAGAAGGGGACTGGGTGAGTGGTTAGAGAATTACTGAAGCAGACAGACTGCAGAGACACTACAGGTGCTTTTAGTGATCTCACCCCAGTGCTGGGCTCATACCTTACATTGTTCATTACTGCCCTATAATGTTCTCCATGCTGCTGCTACTTCTAAGGGTGGGCTATAGAGATGTAAGAGAACAGGACCCTCTTGTCTGTGTGTAGGGATTGGAGACACAACAGACTAGGCTTCGTCCATTTGCTCAAGGACAACTGAAAACTAGTGATGGAGCTGGAAAAGAAGAATTTAGTGTAAAAACTGTATACAAATTCTAAAATTTTTGGGGAAAAAATTTGCAAAAAAATGGAAGAGCAGTCACCCATACTTCAGAAGTTTCTTACATTTTTTTTATATAGTTTGTTAAAAGCTTGTTCACATGAGAAAGACGTGAGGAGGAGAGATTTTCAGGTCTGTTTAAGAAATCACCTCTGACAGGTGTGAAATGGTCTTCATGTGAACTTCTCTCCCCCTCACGTCTATGCAATCTGCAATACCCTGCAGTACTGGCATTTTTGTCGCAAATTGTTTCACATATGTTTTTTTCCCCCTTTTGGAAAAGTGCAGCACATGGAGACTTTGTATCCCTTTATTGGGCTACTGAATGCTCTCCATGCGCTACCATTCAGGTTGTGTTCGTGTGAGGCCTTAAAGGGAACCTGAGATCACACAGGGGCGTTATAGAGAAATCAGTTTTAAAAGCCTCTATATACTAATTAAGTAGTCCTGGGGGTGGACTGGACTGGAAGGAAGTCCCCGCCGCTGTTTCCCACCCCAGTGTCCTTGTGGGATGAATTTCTTCCTATGTGTTTGTTAGGAAAAAGATGTTAGTCGAGGCTGATGGGGTTGGGAGTAGCTGGTGGGGACCATCACATTGAACGGGTATTTTTTTTATTTATTTTTTTTTTTGTGTTCTGCATCAGGGTAGAGATGAGCGAACTTATAGTAAATTTGATTCGTCACGAACTTCTCGGCTCGGGAGTTGATGTCTTATCCTGCATTAATGAGTTCAGCTTTCAGGTGCTCCGGTGGGCTGGAAAAGGTGGATACAGTCCTAAGAAAGAGTCTCCTAGGACTGTATCCACCTTTTCCAGCCCACGGGAGCACCTGAAAGCTGAACTAATTTATGCAGGATAAGCCATCAACTGCCGAGCCGAGAAGCTTGTGACGAATCGAATTTACTGTAAGTTCGCTCATCTCTACATCAGGGATGTTTTAGGTAGTCGCATAACCTAAATCAATAAAGGACAAGATCAAGAAATGGTTGTGTATTTCATTGTCATGTGATTTTTATATCCTCTGATTTTTAGAAACCATTAAGGAGATGAAGGAGCCAAGACAGAGAAAAGATAATAGACGACCAGACATTGAAATATATAAGCCTGGGTTGACCAGATTAAGAAATAAACCCAAATTAGAGGCATCCGGCAATGGTGGCAATTACAGCGAAGAATATCAAAATGACAAAGTCAAAGACTGTGAACCTTTGGTGAATGGGATAAGCCCAGTTGTCTTGTGTGGGGATCAGATCCAAGATGAAGATCTCGCATTGAATGCCGAAATCAAAGAACGAAAAATCTCAAAAAGAACCAAAAAACCTGACCGACAAATTTACCAACCAGGAAGGAGACAGCACATTTCTGTAAAAGAATCTTTGAGTGAAATTATAGAAGATGAAATTGTGCGAAAAACTGAAAATATAAAACTCGAACATGAGGAAAATCTTGAAAAGTCTGTCACAAATCATAAGATTCCTTTGGAAAATGGAAACAAGGTTGAAAAGTTGAAGAGATCAGAGGCAGAGAGAATCACAAAGGCTGGAGAAGAAGTGTTCTCACTGAAGCCTGGAAAGGAAGAGAGAAAGATTGGGTCGACCAAACGTTATTCCCACTCTGACAAGCGAAGGACCCGCACGCGAAACTGCAGTACCAGTTCTGGAGGAAGCAACAACAGCAGTGAAGAAGCCCTCTTTGCAGAGGGCAACCGGAGGCGTCAAGACAAAGGGAAGTCAGCTGGAGAGCGTAAAGAAAAGGTGCGCACCAAAAATCAGGTCTCTCTTTCTTCAACTGATTCTTATGAAGAGGATTATAACGAATGGCTGGATGAATCACTCCAGAGCAGAAATCAATGGAAGAAAAGACAGAGCTCCAGTGAAAAGAGCTGCCCCGAAAATATGGATAGTGCCAAGAGATCAAGCAGCAAAGATAACCATGAAGGGTTCTACAACCGAGAACCTTCCTGTAAACCAGTCATTGATGAAGAGAGGACCCGGAAACGAAGTGATAGACCCAGTAACAAGTGCAGCAGTGGCCTAGAGAAGCAAGAATTAAGGGAGAGATCAAGTGAGCCAAGAGGCAGAGGCAGAGGGATCATTATTCTTCCAGCTAACACTGATATATCCAATGCTACTGGGACATTAGAACCAAACAGCACAAAGCCAGCATCTACTGCCTGCAGCAAATATGTCCGTGGCAGAGGCCGTGGTGGAGGTAATCGTCGCCTCTGGGATCCCAATAACCCTGAGCAAAAGCCTGCTTTGAAGAACCAGAGCCCCCAACTTCACTTTCTAGATACTGATGATGAGTCCACACCTACATCACAGAGTGATAGCAACCAGTCTATCCCTCAAGCCTCCTACTACAAATTTCAGAATTCTGATAACCCGTATTACTTTGCTCGTCCACCCTATCCATATGCTGGATATTCCATGCCTTATTCTTTAAGTCCCAGCAATGGCATGTATCCTGGTGGATATTATCCTGGATATCCAGCTCAGTCTGCACAGTATGGTACTGGTTCATATTCTGGAAGTCCAGTAATGCCAGAGGAAATTGAGCAACAAGTGCGAACAATACAACAGCAAGAGCTGAGCCAACTCCTGAGAATGGCTGACAACCAAGAGCTCCAGCTCAGTAATCTTCTCTCCAGGGATTCACTCAGCACAGAAGGCCTGAGTAAAATGGCTATGCTTAGGTAAGGAAATATTTTCTACATTCTTTTAAAATAGTTGAATTTAAAGGAAAACTAAACCTAAAGAGTACATATATCACAGAAAAAAAATATCGTGCTTTATATCTGTTACTCTCTAAGTCTTGCAGACTCTTTACATGTCTATGTGTCTAGCTTTTGTATTTGGCTCCAGTGCTCAGGAAGGGGCATGTCCAAGGCAAGCACTGAACCCTCCCTCACTCACCATGCATTCACTTCCTCCCTGAGTCTGCTGTGCTGTGTAGTGCTGGGTCTCTTCATCTGATCACTGCAGGCTGTTCTGTAACACCCCCTCCTCTCTGTTTTCTGGCAGACAAGACAGGAGTGAGCACAGAGCAGTGCTATTTGCACCCTCACTTACTAGACTTTGTTCCAGCCTTTGCTTCAGCTGGGACATAGATGATGCTGCAGCAGGGCACAATGGTATGGGCACAATGATTTCCAGGGCACAACTGGGACCGAAAATAGTCCCGGATATTCTAGACTAAGCAGCTCAATTTGATCATGGGTGTGGCTATGTGAAGGTGGAGCCACAAATTGTAGGGGCAAATGTCATTCATAGTTGGATATAAATCATATAGTCACCAGTATATAAGGAGAAATTATTATCACCATACATATTACTATAACACTATTACTGACCAGATCCTGTATACTGAGACCAATATTACCAATAATGCCAGTATACAAGAAAGAAATGTTATCACCATACAGTAGTAGTAGTGGCAGCCCCCTATAGGTGGTGGTGGTGGTGGTGGTGGTGGTAGTAGTAGTGGCAGTCACCTAAAGGTGGTGGTGGTAGTAGTAGTAGTAGTAGTAGTAGTAGTAGCGGCAGCCTCTTTTGAAAGAAAAAAACAAAACATTTACTTACCTGGCTTCCGCGTAGTTCACAGCGTGCCCTTTTCTCCTCTCTTCGCCATTCTCCGACACATAATAGCGTCACTCATGCACCGGAGTGCATAGGTAAAGACGCTCAGCCTCTTGTGGCTGTCTCCATAATGCAGGTGGCCACAAGAGTGTGGTGATTTAGGCAGAGAAGCCAATGACTCTTTGCTTTGTCAAACAGCCGTGCACCGAATTTAACTATAAGCGTGTCATTAAGAGGGCTGGTGTGCCTGATGGCTACTCCAGCCCTGATGGTTTCTATAAAGAGATAAAAAAATGTTAAGTATAATAGAAAGTTTAATGTTTTGCCAAGGTGTGTGTATATGTGTATATAAACACACACAGACACAGCTACCACCACTGTGCTTCTTTGTGAGGATGGTATTGGGCAAGTGATGGGCAGTGCTTAGTTTCCTCCATACATGACACTTAGGATTGAGACTAGAAAGTTTAATTTTGGTTTCACCAGACCAGAGAATCTTTCTTGTTCCTCAGTCTGACAGTCCTTTAGGTGGATTTTTGCTAATTCCAGGCAGCTCTCGTGGAGAAGCTATTTTCTGTCCACTCTGCCATAAAGCCAAGATTGGTGGAGTGCGGCAGTCATGGCAGACCTTCTGAAAGTTTCTCCCATCTGCACACACTATCTCTGGAGCCTAGCCAGAGACCATTGGTTTCTTGGTCACCTCTGTTACCATGGCACATCTTCCCCAATTAGTTTCTTGGGATGGCCATCTCTAGAAAGAGTCCTCATTTTACATCAGGACTCGTATATGATAGCGCTTTCCCTATGCACAGAGCGGTGGCCAACACGGCCCCCACATGCATCTCTATGGGAGAGCCGGAGATACAGCACTCTCCTATAGAGATGTATGGAGGGGGCATGTTGACCACCACTCCTCACTGTGGTCGACAAAGCTCATTGTACAAAGCAGTGGCTGCTCTGTGCATAGAGAGAACCAGGGTGCCGGGCAGGATGAGGACGTCCCATCGGTCAGCCCCCCTCCGATCAGACACCTATACTCTATCCTCTAAATAGGGGATACGTTTTTAAGTAACATAGTACCCTTTTAAAATGTACGACCCAACCCAAAAATATATGTGGTGGGAAATTGAATAGAAAACCGCATTGTTTGCAACATTTGGGCAGTTTCACTTTTACGCAGTGGACTTTACAATAAAAAATGTATGTTCTCTTTATTATGTTGGTCATCATGATACAAGCAATACCCATGTTTTAATGCTTTTCTGTTATTTTACTGCTTAACCTGTTAACTACCAAGGATTTGTACACAGTTCGTAGATAGCCAGCACGGCACTGCTTCCCTTTCAGATTATAGAACAATGATGAAATGGCAGAGTTGGACTAGGAATGCTGGAGGTGGTGCTCCGATTAACAATAGTGCAAGAAGACGTTTCAAAAGAGCAAGAAAAAATCAGCAACTCATCGCAACCAGCTGAATGAAATCTTCTTTTATTTCATACTCACAAATATGTTACATGGGAAGAGGGTAGTGGGGGGACACAGGATGGCGACCAAGCTCCGTTTCGCACGGTGATCGTGCTTCCTCCGGCCAGGCTTTATCAATCGAGTGCAGAGCACACAGATCAATGCAGTTCTGTGGAACTACATTGATCCGTATGAGGAATCAAATGATTCCTCTTAAGTCCCCTAAGGTGACTAATCAAGTGTAATTGGAAAAAAAAAAAAAAAAAAAAAAAAGTTGAATAAAAGTTTAAATAACACCCATTAACCCCTTACATATTAAGTTTAAAGGGGAACGCCGGTGGAATTTTTTTTTTTTTAAATCAACTGGTTCAAAATCTTAATCCTTCCAGTACTTATCAGCTACTGTATATTACAAAAGAAATTGTTCAGTTCTTTTCAGTCTCACCACAGTGCTCTCTACTGACACCTCTGTCTGTCAGGAACTGTCCAGAGCAGAAGAGGTTTTCTATGGGCATATGCTTTCAATCTGGACAGTTCCTGACATGGACTGAGGTGTCAGACTGAAAAGAACTGAACAATTTCCTTTGTAATATACAGCAGCTGATAAGTACTGGAAGGATTAAGATTTTGAAATAGAAGTTATTTACAAATCTGTTTAACTTTCTGGCACCAGTCCATTCGAAAACATCTGTTTTCCACTTGTTTCCACCGGAGTTCCCCTTTAAATCAACCCCCTTTTCCCAAATTCCATATAAAAAATAACATAATAAAAATAAACATATTTCGTATCGTGCGTGTGTAATTTTCCGAGTTATTAAAATAAAACATTATTTATTTTGTCCGGTGAGCGGCGTAAACGTTAAAAAATACCAGAATTGCTTTTTTAAAAATCACATCATACTTTAGAAAAAATAAAGTAAAAAGCAATCAAATTGTCTGATAAATGTCACAATGGTACCGATAAAAACTACAGATCATGGCGGAAAAAATGAGCCCTCAAAGAGCCCGGTAAACAAAAAAATGAAATAAAAAGTTATAGTGGTCAGAAAATGGCAATAAAAATAAAAAAATTCTAAACTTTTTAGTTTAAATTACTAAAACATGATGCAAACCATACAAATTGGGTAGGGTTTTAATGGTGCCGACCTACAGTATCAAGATTACATGTTAGTTTGACACAACCAGCTGCTGTGAAAAAATGATGTACAATGTCAGTGCTAATAGACCTGCAGAATAGATTTTAAATCTGCAACTCGTTAATAGTTGTGTGCAGATGTATTCCACATTCTCATAGGCTTTAGTGGATGGCTGTTGTGGATTTTGCTAAGATATGCTGCAGATCCACAGTAAAACCTGCAGCTGTGAAAATTAATAAACACATTTGACATTTAAAGGGGTACTCTGCTGTTAGATATCTTATCCCTTATCCAAAGGATAGTAGATAAGATGTCTGATCACGGGGTGGGGCCTGCCGTTGGGGACCCCCACGATCCCCCCTGCAGCAGCCTGGTACCTCAGCAGCCTGAAGCTAAGTTTTCTCCGAGGCTGATGATGGGAGCGGTGCAGGGGACAGGGCAATGTGACGTCATGGCCCCACCCCCTCGTGATGTCACATCCGTCCCCCTCAATGCAAGTCTATGGAAGGGACGTGAGGCCCCTTGCCATAGACATGTATTGAGGGGGCAGGCGTGACATCACGAGGAGGGCGGGCCCTGGCGTCACAATGCGCTGTCCCCTGCACCCCTCCCATCATCAGCCTCGGAGAAAGCTTAGTTCCGGGCTGCTGAGGTACTGGTTGCTGCAGGGAGATTGCAGGGGTCCCCAGCGGCGGGCTCCACCCCGTGATCAGACATCTTATCCCCTATCCAAAGGATTGGGGATAAGATATCTAACAGCGGAGTACCCCTTTAAATCCTTTTGACCTTTATCCTACATTGATCTTTAAATCCAAAAAACATTTTGCAGCATGCGTCCGTGCCCTAATATTTAGTGTTTTAGGCTCATGAGAAGTGTATGGCCAGAAAAACTTGGGGCAAATTTTTCGATGCTGTCTTATATTGTCTTATGTATTGTTATTTTTTTTTTTTTTTTTCAAATAGTTTTTTATTAAACTTTTTCAATTGTACAATCGGTCAACACAGGACTTTCTTGTTATGATTTATGTATTATATTATAGTCATTATAAACTTATGCCACTCAATATAACAATGCACCAGTTTTTTTTTTTTTCTAAAGAAATCCCAGTGGCTTAGGCTGTTTGATAGATCTGGAGCATTTTTAGAATGTAGTTAAACATCAGTCCACTTTAGTTGACTTTACACTGTAAATTTGTGCCACAATTTTACGGCAGGATGTTCTATTCAAGCCCATTTCCTGGCACCCAATACCCCCTTTCCTGCAAGCCATGCTCCCTTCTTATTAAGGCAAACAAAAAGTGTCTGAAACAGATGATAAATGTGTGACGTATTTTCAATAAACTACTTCACTGTATTAACTCTCGCTACTTTGCAGGTCAGAATTACTCCAACTCTATGAGCACTGCCTCATGACTGACATTGAATTCTGTGACCAACACAACGTGGACCAGTTGCTGTGGAAGAATGGATTTTACCAAGTTATTGAGAAGTTTCGCCATTTCTTAAAAGAGTCATTGGGTGAAAGTGAAGCCATCCGCAGACAGCTGCTCCAGGTTTTAGATGAGGTGAACATTCATGACGTTTTATTTACTCACTTTATACATTGTGCGTATATACAGTAACCCCCTGACCTACGATGGCCCCGACATACGATCATTTCAACATACGATGGCCTCTCAGAGGCCATCGCATGTTGAAGGCAGCATCAACATACGATGCTTTTGTATGTCGGGGCCATCGCATAAACGGTTATCCGGCAGCGCAGACTGCTTCAGCTGCCACTGGATAGCCGTTTACGGTGCCCCGTATGGTCCGCTGACGATCACTTACCTGTCCTCGGGGCTCCGGTGCGTCCTCTTCGGGATCCCCTGCATAGTCAGCGCTCTCCATCGTCGTCATCACGTCGCTGCAGACGCCGTCCTGTCATCCAATTGGAGCGGCGTGCGTAGCGACGTGATGGTAGCGACGGAGAGCGAGGATGCCGGGGAAGCAGAGGCCTTGCCGGAGCGTCGGGGACACCCTGGGGACGCGGCGACAGTGATGAAAGGCGACATCCTGGGCAGCGGTGACGGTCCGGAGTGGCGGGGACACGTGAGTATAACCTCCAATACCAGTGGTCTACAACCTGCGGACCTCCAGATGTTGCAAAACTACAACTCCCAGCATGCCCGGACAGCCGTTGGCTGTCCGGGCATGCTGGGTGTTGTAGTTTTGCAACATCTGTAGGTCCGCAGGTTGTAGATCACTGTCCTATACTTTACATTGCACTGATCCCTCAACATGCGATGGTTTCAACAAACGATGGTCCATTTGGAACGGATTATCATCGTATGTTGAGGGACCACTGTATATACTCCTAATAAATTTATATACATACACACACATTATATATATATATATATATATATATATATATATATATATATATATATATATATATATATATAAAAAATTTTACAGTTGACCTTATACTTTTTATATTTTCTGCATTTCTTGCATTTTCTTTATAGTATACTTACTATGCTTTGCTTCTAGGGAACACTCTTTTTTGAAAGTTTGCTTCAGAAGCTGCAGGCAACATATCAGTTCAAGCTTGAGGACTACATGGATGGAATGGCTATTCGCAGCAAGCCACTACGTAAAACTGTGAGTTATGTATGCCCTCATGTGGCTGATTATTGTGTTATCACACTTTGAATAGATTTTTACTGTTTCGCTTGTTGTACTAGGTAAAGTTTGCTATAATCAGTGCCCAACGCTCTATGATATGCCAGGGGGACATTGCCCGCTACAGAGAGCAAGCAGCTGATACCTGTAACTATGGGAAAGCTCGCAGGTAATAATATCACACGAATGAATTTAGGATAAAAAAAAATATATAAAAATGTTTTCTTTAATTATGGTTCATTGTTGTCTTTGCAGCTGGTACCTAAAGGCCCAGCACATTGCACCCAAGAATGGTAGACCTTACAATCAGCTAGCCCTCTTGGCTATATACACGGTAAGTAGGCAGGAAGTCGACTTTTACCCAAGACTTACAGGGAATACAAGCTCTTAAAACCAACAGGCAAGAGTGCATTCAAAGGGCACCTGTCATGAAAGGTTCAACAAGAGTGGGCACTGAAAGAGTTCACGTACGGAAAACCACATAAAAAACTTTTAAAACCTTTTAAAGTGCAGCTACAGTAAGGAGACACTTATGACAATGATATGTGTAACTATCGCCTTGTGTGTGCTTTAACCCCTTAACCCCTTAAGGACTCAGCCCATTTTGGCCTTAAGGACTATTTAATTTTTACGTTTTCATTTTTTCCTCCTCGCCTTCTAAAAATCATAACTCTTTTATATTTTCATCCACAGACTATTATGAGGGCTTGTTTTTTGCGGGACCAGTTGTCCTTTGTAATGAAATAACTCATTATATCAGAAAATGTATGGCGCAACCAAAAAACACTATTTTTGTGGGGAAATTAAAACGAAAAACGCAATTTTGCTAATTTTGGAAGGTTTTGTTTTCACGCCATACAATTTATGGTAAAAATGACATGTGTTCTTTATTCTGAGGGTCAATACGATTAAAATGATACCCATTATTATATACTTTTATATTATTGTTGCGCTTAAAAAAAATCACAAACTTTTTAACCAAATTAGTACGTTTATAATCCCTTTATTTTGATGACCTCTAACTTTTTTATTTTTCAGTATAAGTGGCGGTATGGGGGCTCATTTTTTGCGCCATGATCTGTACTTTTTTTTGATACCACATTTGCATATAAAAAACTTTAAATATATTTTTTATAATTTTTTTTTTAATAAAATGTATTAAAATAGTAGGAATTTTGGACTTTTTTTAATTTTTTTTCGTTCACGCCGTTCACCGTACGGGATCATTAACATTTTATTTTAATAGTTCGGACATTTACGCACGCGGCGATACCAAATATGTCTATAAAAAATGTTTTTTACGCTTTTTGGGGGTAAAATAGGAAAAAACTGACGTTTTACTTTTTTATTGGGGGAGGGGATTTTTTTTTTACTTTTACTTTTACATTTTTAAAAATTTTTTTTTTACACTTGAATAGTCCCCATAGGGGACTATTCATAGCAATACCATGATTGCTAATACTGATCTGTTCTATGTATAGGACATAGAACAGATCAGTATTATCGGTCATCTCCTGCTCTGGTCTGCTCGATCACAGACCAGAGCAGGAGATGCCGGGAGCCGCACGGAGGAAGGAGAGGGGACCTCCGTGCGGCGTTATGAATGATCGGATCCCCGCAGCAGCGCTGCGGGCGATCCGATCGTTCATTTAAATCGCGAACTGCCGCAGATGCCGGGATCTGTATTGATCCCGGCACCTGAGGGGTTAATGGCGGACGCCCGCGAGATCGCGGGCGTCGGCCATTGCCGGCGGGTCCCTGGCTGCTATCAGCAGCCGGGATCAGCCGCGCATGACACGGGCATCGCTCCCATGCCCGCGGTTATGCTTAGGACGTAAATGTACGTCCTGGTGCGTTAAGTACCACCTCACCAGGACGTACATTTACGTCCTGCGTCCTTAAGGGGTTAAGGACACAGGGCATATGGATACACCCTTGCGTCATGGTACTTAAGGACCGATAGCGTACCTGTATGCCCTGGTCCCATTAACGGGGTTTAAAGCATGCTCACAAAGCTGAGCACACTTCATACCTGGTGGGTCTCGGTTGCTATGAGCAGCTAGGACCCACGGTTATTGCCGGACATTGCCGATCGGGCCGTAGCCCGGCAGTAATCCTTCAACTTTGATCGCATTGTCTAAATGCTGGGGTTAAAGTGCTGGTTACCTCAGCAGAGCTGAACAGGACTTCTGTGGCAAAATCACATGTCCCGATCAGCTAAGTGGGGGGTCCTTACCTTCCTCCTCTCCATCCGATCAGTGCTCTGGTGTTCCCAGCCAGCCATGGCAGGTTAGAGCAGCAAAGCGCTAACACTGGTCAATGCTGAGCCAAAGCTCAGCATTGAACAATGTATGCAATCAAAAGATGGCATGCTATAGCCCCCTATGGGGACAAAATAATTTTAAAAAAAAGTTAATAAAAGTAAATTAACCCCTTCCCTAATAAAAGTCTGAATCACCCCACTTTTCCTTTTAAAAAAATAAAATAAAATGATGTAATAAAAAATAAACAATCATTTATGGTACCACCACGTGCGTAAATTTCCGAACTATTAAAATATAAGGTTAGTTAAACCGCACTGTAGATGGTGTACGTAAAACAATGCCAAATCCAAACCTGTGCATATTTGGTCACTTAATATACCATATAAAAGTTAATAAAAGTAATTAAAAGTCCCATCAAAACAAAAATGGTACCGATAAAAACTACAGACCACGGTGCAAAAAATGAGCCCTCATATAGTCCCGTGTGCAGAAAAATAAGTTATAGGGTCAGAAGAGGACATTTTTAAGCATACTAATTTTGGTTAATGTAGTTATAATTTTTTTTTTAAAGTAGTAAACTAAAATAAAACCTACATAAATTAGGTATCCCTGCAACTGTATGGACCTGCAGGATAAAGATAAGTTGTCATTTTCACCGAAAAATGCACTGTGTAGAAATTGAAGCCCCCAAAAGTAACAAAATGGCATTTTGTTTTTCAATTTCACCCCCCCAAAAAAAAATTCTTTTAATAAATATATATATTTATATATTTTTTTGTTTCGCCATAGATTTGGTTGAAAAGTTATTAATGTCATTACAAAGTACAATTGGTGACACAAAAAAAAGCCTATATATGGGTCTGTTGGTGAGACATTGAACGCATTATGATTAGAAAGGGAGGAGGAAAAAAAACGAAAGTGCAAAATTAAATTAAGGCCAAAATGGGCTTGGTCCTTCAGGGGTTAAAAGGAACCATTGGACCAGAGCATTTTGGTAGTTTTTTTTTTTTGTCCCTTGAGTATCACATAATTTGATCATATAATTTGATTTATGATCTGCCTTCACTGTCCATAGTTATGCACCACTGGTACCATTATTAACAAACCTTTCGCACATATTTTTGTGTTGTTCAGAACATATTGTGCACAGGATTTTTTTCCCCTTTTCTCTCCCTCTTTTCTTTCATCCCTCTCTCCATCCTATTGTCCACCTGGACCTTCCCTGCTTCCTGTACCTTCCCTTTTTTACTTTCTTCCTTCTGTCCCCTCCCTATTGCCTTTTGTCCTTCTGTCTCTCTCTTCCTTCTGTTCACTTCCTTGCTTTCTCCCTTCTACCTTCCATCCCCTCCGTTCCTTTTTTCCCTTCTTCCTTTTATCCCACCCTTCCACTTACTTTTTTTTGCCCCTTCTATTCTTTGTTCCCTCCCTTCCTTTTTCACCCTTTTTCTTCAATCTCCTCCATTCCTTTTTCCCCTCTTCCTTCTCTCCCCTCCCTTCCCTTTTTTCCCTTCTTCCTACTGCCCCTTCCTCTTTCCCCTTCTTCTTGTCCCTACCTCTTCTTTTTTTTTTTTTTTTTCTAGACTTTTTTTTTTTTTTTTTTTTAATACCGAACTAAAATCACATGTGTTCTTAATAATCTAATGTATAGTCATTGTGTCACCTTGTACACTTACTCTATATTTTTATTTTGTACTTCTTCCTTCCTTCCTTGCAACAGAGGAGAAAACTGGATGCTGTTTACTACTACATGCGTAGCCTAGCTGCCAGCAACCCAATACTCACTGCCAAGGAAAGTCTTATGAGTTTGTTTGAAGAGACCAAGCGCAAGGTAAGATGCAGTGTCTTCCTAGGATGTGAAGCCCTGGTACAGGACAAGGAGCTTTATGTAAATTCACTTTCTATAAATGTTTCATGCGTGCAGCATTGGTTTTGTAAAGATTGCTTAATCTCTCCATTGTTAATCTATGCGGTCTTATTTCTGGTAAACTTTAGGCTGAGCAGGTGGAACAGAAGTCACAAAAGGATACAGAAGCAACCACTTGCCGTAATCCCACTGAAGATACCACTCGAGTGGAGATATGGATCCACCCAACACAAGGAGGTTATTCCAGTAACTTGAGCCCTGGGAATGATGTTCTGAAAAGTCTTAGTCCAAGTGAGGTAAGTTGTGATTACTGTATTTGTGTCCATTTAATGTGAAACATCTGACTCTATATAGCTTTAAATGGGCTCACTGGGGGACATTTATCAAAGGATTTAGACTGGTTTTTCCTGTCTAAATTTGTCACACCGAAAGTCGCAGTCTAAATATGTGCGACTTTTCTGCTTTTAGAGGATTTTTAGAACATGATGCATTCTAGTCTATTTTAGACAGAAAAATGCATTGGTGCTGAATTTATCAAAAGCGACTTTTCAACGACACGTCGCATCGGCTGAAAGTATGCTGAAATGTCAGATCATGTTGGAGCAGGTTTAAATACAGTCTAAAGCATAGATCCCTAAGTCCGTGCACAAAATTTATCAAGAACCCTGCGACTTTTGATAAACTAGGCGCACAATAGACCAGCCTAATCCTCTGTAGTTTGGTCTATATTGATGCGGGACATCTCCCCCACTGTGTCAGATTCAGAAACTTTTTATATGTTGTACATCTGGGAAAAACATTGACCTTTCTAATATACTTCATAAGAAAATTTTATTTCCTTTTTACAGAAATCATAGCTTAGAAAAACAGGGCTTTGTCCGAACTGAAGCACAGGCATAGACAAAGACCAGTAAGTGAGGGTGGTCTAGAACTACTCTGTGCTCTCTACTGTCTGATTAGGACTCCTCTGTGCTCTCTCCTGTCTGATAGGACTCCTCTGTGCGCTCTCCTGTCTGATAGGACTCCTGTCTGATAGGACTCCTCTGTGCGCTCTCCTGTCTGATAGGACTCCTCTGTGCTCTCTCCTGTCTGATAGGACTCCTCTGTTCTCTCTCCTGTCTGATAGGACTCCTCTGTGCTCTCTCCTGTCTGATAGGACTCCTCTGTGCTCTCTCCTGTCTGATAGGACTCCTCTGTGCTCTCTCCTGTCTGATAGGACTCCTCTGTGCTCTCTTCTGTCTGATAGGACACCTCTGTGCTCTCCCCTGTCTGATAGGACTCCTCTGTGCTCTTTCCCCTGTCTGATAGGACTCCTCTGTGCTCTCTCCTGTCTGATAGGACTCCTCTGTGCTCTCTCCTGTCTGATTAGGACTCCTCTGTGCTCTCTCCTGTCTGATTAGGACTCCTCTGTGCTCTCTCCTGTCTGATTAGGACTCCTCTGTGCTCTCTCCTGTCTGATTAGGACTCCTCTGTGCTCTCTCCTGTCTGATTAGGACTCCTCTGTGCTCTTTCTCCTGTCTGATTAGGACTCCTCTGTGCTCTCTCCTGTCTGATTAGGACTCCTCTGTGCTCTCTCCTGTCTGATTAGGACTCCTCTGTGCGCTCTCCTGTCTGATTAGGACTCCTCTGTGCTCTTTCTCCTGTCTGATAGGACTCCTCTGTGCTCTCTCCTGTCTGATTAGGACTCCTGTGTGCTCTCTCCTGTCTGATTAGGACTCCTCTGTGCTCTCTCCTGTCTGATTAGGACTCCTCTGTGCTCTCTCCTGTCTGATTAGGACTCCTCTGTGCTCTCTCCTGTCTGATTAGGACTCCTCTGTGCTCTCTCCTGTCCTATCAGACAGAGGAGTGCTAACCCACCCTCACTGGTCTTTGTCTATGCCTGTGCTTCTGTTTGGACAAAGGCATGATTGTATAAGCCATGATTTCTGGAAAAAAAAGGAATCAAATTTCTATATTAGAAAGTTTAAAGGAAATCTAGTAGTGCAGGTGATTCTGTAGTGCCCAGCCGTTGCTCCGTTATCACGTTTTTTCTTTTTATGTAAATGAGGTCCCTCTGGCATGGGCGTAGTTGGGACCAGAGCTCCAGGCATCCCATGTGATCTTCTGCCAGTCGGGCACTCCGCCCGGCTCATCAATATGCATAGCCTCCCTCCCTGCTCTCGCTGCAGGCTTTTGCCAAGGCACATCCGCCGCTTCCAGAGTACACCTGGAAGCGGTGTCAGTTTCAGCCTCATTCCCACAGCCATTAGTGAAATGTGAGGATGCACGAAGGCATGAGGGTGAATGAGGCTGAAATTGACACCACTTCCGGGTGTACTCATGCGCCATGGCAAAAACCTGCCACGAGAGCAGGGAGGGAGGCCATGCATATTGATGAGCCGGGCGCCCGCCCGGCAGAAAAGCATGTGGTGTGCCCGGAGCTCCGGTCCCAACTCCACCCGTGCCAGAGGGACCTAATTTACATTTAAAAAAACAGCAATAACGGCGCAACAGCTGGGCCATTCAGGACATTGTAAGTATCATCTTGATCAGTATCACCCGCACTACAAGCCTGTATGACAGGTTAGGGCGGGTGATACTGATGACAGATTTCCTTTAATGATTTGCCAAGATGTACAACATATAAAGTTTTTGTATCGGACAGTGCCCATTTAAAAGAACTTGTCACAGTGTGGTCTACTAAGGTATAGTACTCCACTCACTGCGCTCTAAATCGTTACTCTGTGGAGACATATAGTGTCACATGATCCCTTCTAGGCAGTCAGGCTTCTTTAAAAGGACCATGTGTAACTCCATCATGTGTACAGCATCACATGATTTAAGAGCTACTGACAGGGAACATGTGATGTTTAATGTCACAGCCCCCATAGTGTGACAGTTTTGGGAGCTGTTTAGTGGATGTTGTTCCTAATAGTGGAACTCTTAGAATAATGTAAAAAAAAATCCTTATTTTATAGGTCTACTAGCTTAATACCTGGTGTTGCCCGGTTTTTCCTTCCTAATCCTTGTTGGGGAGGAAAATAAACAAAGGAGGAAGCTTTTGACTTCATATCCCGTCCTCATATATTGTGGTCATATCCTGACCTCCTATCCCCGGCCCTCCTATCCCGGCCCTCCTATCCCCAGTCCATGGGACTTTAAACAAAAACCCCGACACTCACAAATTGGGGTAGTTAAGGGTTAAATTAACTATCCTATATTTTAAGTGGACATATAAGTAACATGTGACCAAGTATTATCGAAATATCTCCAGCCGTTTGGAAGTTATGCAGTAACCTATATTTCCCATTGACTTGTATGGGACTTTAAACATAAACCCCGCCCCTGGCAAATGGGGGTCAGTAAGGGTTAAATCACCTATCCTATGTTTGTTGTTGACATATATGTGGTGTCCCGGTACCGCATCCTATCCGGTACCTGTGTGTATAGGTCCCCATAGCCAGAGTCTCTAGGACGTGGGGGTCCTTATTGTCTAGTCCACCCCTAGTCACCTCTCATCTAGGTACTAGTTATCTAGTAATTATTTATATATATATATATATATATATATATATATATATATATATATATATGGTTAATTACCTGTACGGAGTGTAGCAGGACCTGCGGGTCACGTGATCAGGTAAACTCTATGGTTTTTATGCTTAAGGACCTTTGGAGGTCCCTGTGACATATTTCACCCATCACTCCCTGTGACGGTGAGTGACAGTTGCTTGGACCAGTAAAAGCGGCCCTGCCCATATAAGGGAGTGGCGGCCATTAATCTCTCACTTGTTCCCGGGCTGTCAAACGAGCAGGATCTGTGCAGCTATCTTCCGCAGTGAGTTAGGCCTCAGCCTTGCGGCAACGGCTGATCTATTCAGAATCATGAGTGTATCAATCCCTAAGCACTCTGCAAGATCACCGGACCTTATCTATCCCCTAAAACCGGACGGATCTTCGCAAATTACCCTAAATTCAGAGACTTGTATCAGAAGTCAAGGTCCGCAACAACTGTCAGTCATTGAACTATATAGAGACTGTATTCCTGAGACTTATTGTGCATTGGATGTACCGCAAGCCTTTAAGCAAAGTTTATCCAAGTTCAAGTTCAACTACCTTGTGGACCTTCAGTCATTTTATGCATGCACCTATCATTACTGGGAAGGGCGGCGATAGGCCGGAGAATTATCTCAGCATACTAGCCCTCAGCCTGGCATCACGAACTATAGGGTTAACCTTAAAGGGTAGCTCCCACCATCATGTTTTTTTTTTTTCTGTCCCTGCCTATTGCACTTCTATCCCTAACACCCTCCCTGTCTTTATTTTATTTTTTTTACTATTTTTAAAATGGCATTTAGTCTGCCTGGCAGAGTGCTCACTACCAGGCAGACTTCCCCAGCAAGCACCACGTCACTGATGCCTGCTGGGGCCGGCACTTCCGCCCTTAGTTCTCCTAACAGGGTGCCTCCAGCTGTTTCACCACTACAACTCCCAGCATGCCCTGACATCTATTGGCTGTCAGGGCATGCTGGGAGTTGTAGTGGTAAAACAACTGGAGGCACCCAGGACAGGAGTTTCATGGGGGAAGGAGTGAGCCAGGAGCCGATGCGGGAGGGACGGGTGCGGGGGAGACTCTTCCTGCCGCTCGGTAAGTAAACCCAAACAACCCCCCCGTACCTTGCAGCAGCGCCCCGCATCCCCCCCGCACCTTGCAGCAGCGCCCCCATCCCCCCGCACCTTGCAGCAGCTCCCCCCATCCCCCCCGTACCTTGGAGCAGCACTCCCCGCACCTTGCTGGAGCAGCCAACCCCCCGAGCCGCCCGCACCTTGCAGCAGGGCCGTCGGCGAGTGCGGGAAGCCGATGCGCAGCCCTGGCTGTTACTGCGCCTGCGCAAAATTTCGACTGATGCCCTGCCGGAATCAGTCGGAATTTTGCAGTGACGTCACTCCGCACTGCATTCGGCCACTAGGAGGGCGCCCCCTAGTGGCCGAATTTCAAATTGCTTTTAAAATGTTTTAAAAGCATTTTTTTTAATAAAAGTATATTAGAGATATGTTGTAGTACTTAAGTACTACAACATATCAAAAATTATTTTTCATGACAGTGCCCATTTAACCCCTCATCTACCGAAACAACACCCCAACTACCATACACCCCTCAAGGGCTACCACATATAAGTAACGTGTGCCAAGTTTCATGTTAATATATTTAGCCGTTTGGACGTGATGCTGGGACATACATATATACATACATATATACATACACACACACACACACACACACACGTTGAGTTTTATATATATATATATATATATATATATATATATATATATATATATATATATATATATATATATATAGATTATAGAGATTGATTATCTTTTAAGTAGCACTCCAAGCTATACTGAACAAAAGCGATTCTTTTTTTTATCTATTTTTTTTTTTATCCAGCTTTCCCATTACCCTTTGTGTTTCACAGCTCTGAACATCAGAAAAAATTCAAGAGCAGTTTGTATCTTTGACCTCTAGGTGGTGCTATTTTCCCACTTTAAAAGACTGCTTTATGTTTGCGTGACAGATACTACAGTCATGCTGTTAGGAAATTACTATTTATTACCCATCCATACATCATTTTTACTTAATGCTTAATCAGCTACTATAATTTCTGTGCATTTGTGTTTATTCTTAGCAAAAATGTAGGGCTTTTTTAAAACCATTTTAAAGTTCTTTAAGCCCTGGACTTGATTTTTTGTATTTACAATTACATTTTCTATTTTTAATTTATTTATTTTTTAGTTTCTGGTGTGCTCTGCACTACTACTTACCTGGACATGCATATAGAGTAGGATTAGTGCCCATTATTATTTACATGTAAGCTTGTTGCTGGTTGCCAGGCAATTGTCGTTTATTTGCTTGTGTACTGTTTTTTTTTTTTTTTTTTTACATTTTGTTTAGAGGAACTGCAGAGTGGAGGAAGTGAGGTGCCCTGTTTCATTGTAGCTGGTTAAACACGAAAACCACTTTCCCAGCATCTCGGGGAGTGCGACGTGACTTCCACCATGCGCAGCGCTTGGTGTGACTCACCAGAGCATACCCACTTCCTCCATAGCCACCATGCCATGTCTGTCCCCCTACACATTGACCTTAATGTGACTTGTTACGTTTGCCTCAGACCTGACTATAGCGCAGCTGTTGAACTGATGAAAGCAAAGATATTCTATGCTGAAAATGAGTCGTCGGACCAAAACTATATTTTTTCTATACCAAAGTAAAAATCCCAGTCATGAGCCCTAAATTGTTAAAGCTACAACATCATGTAAACTGAGAGTAGAGATGTTTGTTACCACTTGATTCACAGATTCATTACAAAATAAAATCCATTCAATACATCTATATAAAGTGGTTTTTACATCATGTTCATGGATTTCTGTAAACCATTGATAAATGGAATCGTGCAGTATATGACCTTTAACTCTTGACATTACAGATTCAGAGTACTTAGTAGTGCTTTAAAACATGACAAATGTAAATCCACACTGGCAAATCTACACCAAATACACTGCAGCTGGTAATGGGGCCGATATGTAAGTGACAAATCTTTGCAGTTAAATATTTTGCTGCAGTTCTTCCCCCAATGGATAAATTGACACTGCAGGTCAGTTTCATTGAAAATTGCCATCTGGATTTTACTGCGGTCTGTTAAACAAAAAAATTCTCATATGCAACATTGCTGTTCTAAAGTGTTCCTGTCATTTCTAAAAAAAAAATTTAAATAAACTTTTCACATGTCTGCACTGAAACCCCTGACTGATGAAAACTTTTGACATGTCCGCATGACTTGTCAAATTTTTCGGAAAAGACCGTAATACTAATATGCTGCAGTGTCTAAAAACAAACTCACAATGTCGCCATCCTTGGGAAAGTAGACTTAAAGCGTTAGGGTCATTTGTAAAAACTTTTGATGTCGCCCAGCCATGGATTATTTTTATGTTGACCAGACAAGACAAAAGTTTAGATCGCCTCCTATCTCAGCCAGACCTGCTGTGATTGATAGCTGGTGAAGTGCGTGGCACTGCTCTTCACTCCTTTACTGGCCGCCCCATCTGACTCTTTAACTCCATAGACCCATGCAGAGAAAGGGTCGGGTTTAAGTGAGAGCTAGGAAGTAGAGAGCGCACTGCCCCACAATTCACCCAGCTGTAACTCACGATCACAGGGGCTCTCAGGACTGAGACCAGGTGCAATCTAAACTTTTGACAAGTCTAGATGACCTGCGAACGTTTCTACAGACTTTCACACTGCCGTTGTGCCCTGTAGCTAAACGTCCTTTAGGCGCTTTTTTCCCAACCTTTAAAGGGCGTTATCGGGCACAATGGGCAGAAATGGGTCCAGATGGATCCCATTTACTATAATGGGGTCCTTTGGGTGCTGTTATTTTGTAGCGGGAGTAGCTGGAGAAAAATATTTTTTTCTCCCACTATTCCCCTGGGTTCCCTCGATGGCCGTCACACTGCCGTGACCTAACAGCAGTGTGAAAGAAGCCTAAGACGTTTTTAATCTGTCACCATAAAAATGCTACCTAATCTATTAAAATCAAGTTCTAGAGCAGGAGTAGCTGAGCAGATTGATATAGATATTTGTGGAAAGAGCTTCATTATAACTTGTTTGTTTTATTTTTTTAATACATTTTTTCCCTCTTGCTAGTTGAGCTCTTTTCCTATCTTCTACTGATTTGGTGATGTGTGTAGTGCATTGCTTTTTTTTTTTTTTTTTGATAGCTGGACAGACATGAATTTCATGTAGTTATTGTTTGGGTATTCCTTTCCCTTTACTCTGTTTACTGACTTTCTACCTACCTACCGGAAACCTTTTGAGAAACTTTTTTCTGTGTGTCTTATGTTTTGTTGTTTAGATCTCCCTTCCCCCTGGATGTCCATTCTGTGTCTGTCTCTCTGCTGGATGTATCCTGGATTCCCAGGGATCCTTACATCTCAGCTGCCTCTCTTCCTCTTGTTCTTCGTGTTGGAGGCTTAAAGCAGACTCTTGCTTGAGAAAGAGCAGATACAGAAATTTACGTCCAAAACTCAAGTATTGAAATTTCATCTTAAGACACAATTTCTTCATGGGGCTGCTGTGCACAATCCTTCCCTTATTTGGTGCCTTGTGCCTGCATGTAGAATGGTGCAGGTGTCAGACCGCAGGCGTGGCCCAAGGGAGGGTGGTTTTCAGCGTCTGTAACACCCCGAGAATGTGGGGGCATCAATCAGTTTCATTTAGGAGTTCTAACCCTTTTACTTGCTGTTTATATTTATATTTATCCTCACATTTTTGGCCCCTATTGCACAATGCTCATGTGAATGGATCACTGTCCTTCAGGCATTGGCTGGGATTCCATTCAGACGTCCATTCATGATGTTCACATTGCAGTGGCTCACATGACGGCTGCTGCAGCCACGGAGGTCATAAAATCCGGAGTTTTATTGGAAGTAGAAAACTTCATTAAAGGGTGATTTTAGTACATACCTGGCAGACAGTAATGGACATGCTTAGGAAGGATCTGCGCTTGTCTTGGGGCTAAATGGCTATGTCATGAGATTACCATAACACTGTGGCTAGCTTTTTGCCAACAAGTATTTCCTGCATGCAGGGATGTGGATTTCCTATCGCCCGACGCCCGGGACTAGCAGTTTTGGGCGCCGGGCAGGTGAATTTGTCCGGCCCTTAGCCCGGCTTCGGGAAAGCAGGGCCGGACCTGACAAGTTCGGCGGATTTGCAGTCTGTATGGAGCGGGCTGCCGACTCCTGCCCTCTCCATACTCTGCCGCCTGTGTCCTCCGAAGCAGAGCAGGGGAGATGAGAAGCTGTGTATGTCTTCTCTCCCCTGCTCTGCAGACGTGCGGGAGGAGATGAGGAGGCGTGGCTTCTTGCTCCCCGTGCAGATCTGCGTCCTCTGCCTTCACTCCCCCCAGCTGTAGCTTCGGAGAGCTGAGGGGAGGAGGCGCGTCTGCACGGGGAGATGCATGCGGCGCTCACGGGGAGTATGGAGCGGGCTCCGGACTCCTGCCCGCTCCATACTCTGCAGCCCCCGGCTGTTCTCCGTAGCCGGGGGCCGCCGCTAATAGCCAGCATGCGGTGATCGCCGCGGCTGGCTATTAACCCTTTAGATCGCCGCTGTCAAAGCTGATAGCGGCGTCTAAAGGGACATGTGACTGCTCCCTGGTGGGCTAGTGGTGTGGATCGCCCCCCCGCAGCGCGATCGCAGGGGGGCGATCCACTATGGAGGTAGCCAGAGGACTTACCTCTGCTTCCTCCTGTCCCGGCTCTGTCATTGATAGATCCTGGCTGGACCAGGCTCTATCAATGGATCACAGAGCACACAGATTAATAGAGTTCAATAGATCTCTATTCATCTGTCTGAGGAATCTAATGATTCCTCATATAAGTGTAATAAAGTGTAAAAAAAAAAAAAAAAAAAAAAAAAAAATGTTTTTATAAGTTTGAAAGACACACATTAACCCAGTGGTCTTCAAACTGTGCCCCTCCAGATGTTACAAAACTACAATTCCCAGCATGCCAGGACAGCCGTTGGCTGTCCGTGCATGCTGGGAGTTGTAGTTTTGCAACATCTGGAGGGCCACAGTTTGAAGACCGCTGCATTAACCCCTTTCATGTTAAAAGTTCAAATCACCCCCTTTTCCTATATAAAAACATGCAAACATAATAAAAATAAATATATTTAGTATCGCTTCGTGTGTAATTGTACAACCTATTAAAATATAACATTATGTATCCCGTACGGTAAATGTAAAAAAAATACCAAACCACAGATATGCAATTTTTATAATATTCCAGAAAAAAAAGTTAAAAAGCGATTAAAAAGTCAGATCAATGCCAAAATGGTACCGATACAAAAAACAGATTATGGCGCAAAAAATGAGCCCTCATGCAGCCTGGTATGTAGAAAAAAAATAAAGCTACAGGGGTTAAAAAATGACAATTAAAAAAATTTGAAAAAGTTCAGAATTAGTAAAACATGACGTAAACTATACTGGTATCGCTGTAATCAGGCGACCTAAAGTATAAAACTAACATGTTACCTCAACCACAAGGTAAATGGCGCAGAAAAGAAAACCACCAAATCTGCAAAATTATCTTTTACTATTTCAATTTCACTTCCCTTAATATATATATATTTTTTTGGTTCGGAGAATATGTTATTGAAAAATTAAAAGGTGTCATTATAGTAGGTAGTTATGGCTATTATAGGGCGAGGAGGAAAAAATTAGAGCGTAAAAGCGAAAATTGGCCCGGACAAGTGGATCGTCATGAGGGACAAGTAGATTTTGCTCCATTTTAGTCCCGTGGACAAGTAGTTTTTTATAAAATTTCCACACCCCTGTGCATGACTTTTCTTTTTTTGACTACAAATCCCACAATTCCATTTTCCTCCCTCCCAAACGTCAACTACCCCACCCATTGAAACATAAATGAGCTGCATCCATTCAAAAGACCTGTGGTTTTCAATCAGGGTGCCTACAGCTATTGCATTAGTTGCAGATTGATCTCTCTCCCACCAAGTGATCCCTCCATGCACTAAAACAGACAGGGTCCCGGTCATCAGCTGACTAGTGAGCCAGGTCTCGGCCGCATTGCAACCTGGGAAAAATCTGAGACAACAGTCATTTTGTATGCTGATAAAAATAAATATTGGGGGGAACATCACAGAAGAATTGTGAGAAAACAGTCACACACAGGTATAGACACTATATTATGAACTACACTAACTTTTCAGCCCCTGTAGCAGAGTCAAATAAAAATTCCAGGTATTCCTGGAATACCCCTTTAATGCTGAAAGCTTTCTTGCCCGGCACTTCATCGTCCCAGAGAATGCTGGGCTGGAACTTTTTTTTCTCTCTCATATGTAGCTTTAGTAGAACATTGACTGGACAGCAGATACAGTCTGCTCTATGTGCTACCCTTTTATAAACGCCCTAGTAAAATAAATATATCCTAAAATGTTGGCTGTCTCCACAGAGAAATGTGGGGATTGGAAGTCTTAGTTGCACACCACTGGCAGTATAATGCATAAGCTAGATTCTGAAAAAGCCTGTAGTCGTAGCTTCCTTATGTGTGATGGAGACTTCAATGTTGTGTGGGTCACTTTCAGTGCGCCATGATCTGCAGCCTTAAAATACGTAAGTCATTAAATATGTGTAGATCTACAGGAAGTTTCTCAGCAATTTATAGAACGAGCTTGGAGAAACGCGAGGCTAAACGCTTCTCCCTTCCCTTTGTTGCTGAAGGAGATTGGCTCCTTAGACTTACTATAGAATTCGGAGAAAAGTGCTCAGCCATGTGCCTCTCCCGGCTTTTTCCATCGACGATTGGTGGGGGTCAGGACACGTCTCGGCTACATATAAGACATTTTCCAAATGACAGGGATTCTTTAAAGTGCATCTGTTACCTCCGCACATGGTAGGGAGAAGCAGACCACAGCAGTTGGGGTATAAGGAGATAGAAAGCACCGTACCTTTTTGTTTACTGTGGCTGCAGATTGTAAACATCACCACTGTTTATTAATTTAGCTGAATGGTCCAGGATACAGGCGGAGTCACAGCGTAATGCCTCTTCCCTGCCTTGACCCACACAATCGATGTAGAGGACTCCATGCTGGGTCAGGGAGGATGGAGCGTGCCTCTGCAACTCCGCCTGCTCCTGGACTCTTTGGCTGAATTAAAAACAGCGGCCACAGTAAACAAAGATACGATCTTTCTTATCTCCTTATGCCCTACTGGTGGGGTCTGCAGCTCTGCACCTTGTACGGAGGTGGTGGATTCACTTTAAAGGGATATTCCCATCTGAACATTTACGACATGTATACAGGATATGCCATAAATGTTTGGTAGATGTGGGACCCGCACCTATCTTGAGATAAGAGGCCCCCTGACACCCTCTGCCCAGGCTGTGGCTGCTGGAGGTGGTCAGGCACAGTTGGTATAACTCTCATTGATGTTACAGAACATAGTTTGTGATCCTACACAGTTTATGCAATTTCTATTAAATGGGTATTCCATGAGAACTTTTTTTTTTCTTTTCTTTCTATGTCAACTGGCTCCAGAAAGTTAAACAGATTTGTAAATGACTTCTATTAAAAAATCTTAATCCTTTCAATAATTATCAGCTGCTGAAGTTGAGTTGTTGTTTTCTGTCTGGCAACAGTGCTCTCTGCTGACATCTCTGCTTGTCTCGGGAACTGCACAGAGTAGAAGAGGTTTGCTATGGGGATTTGTCTCTAAACTGGGCGGTTCCCGAGACACGTGTCATGAGAGTGCACTTAGACAGACAGAGAAGAACAACTCAACTTCAGCAGCTCATAAGTAATGACAGCATTAAGATTTTTTTTAATAGAAGTAATTTACAAATCTGTTTAACTTTCTGGAGCCAGTTGATATATTAAAAGTTTTTTTTCCTGGATAACCCCTTTAACCTCTATGGATGTTAGGAAAACTGCATAAAACTGGCTCTTTTCAGCTCTTGATACTCAGGGGGCCCTCAATCTCAAGGTAGGTGAGATCCCCATCTACACTTATGGCCTGCCCTTTGGATATGTCGTAAATGTAAATATAGTAATACTCCTTTAAAGGATTTTACACATTTTTATAGGCATTGACAGATTTTTCTTATATATTTCTTGGTTTCTTTTATTATATAGTCATACCATATTTTTTTAATTCTGTTTTACTCTATTTTCTTTGTTATTAAACAGTGTTTTACCAGCCGTAGAGGATGTTGTTGTAAGGCAGCCTGTACATTCTGCTCCTTAGAATGGCATGTGCCCATCCCAGCATGTGTGTGAGATTGAGAGCATGTCATTCATTTCCCATCTCCAGCCATTCGCCCCCACATCCCCAGGCCAGGTTATTTCAGCACCCGGGACTCCACTCCTTTCCCAGAATGTTGAAGGTTTTATTGTTTTGTCTTTTTTTTCATTTTTTCTTTCTTTCCCATGCAGCTGAACAAACGCTTCCTGCTCAGCTTCCTGCATGCCCAGGGGAAGCTCTTCACCAGGATTGGGTAAGTGTGCTGGATCTGTGTCTCATTTTCCGACGTTATGCATCTCTTTGGAATGTGAGCCTCTTTGCAGCCAAGCTGTGTTTATAGCTGAGGGCTCAGTGGGTGAAGCGCCCTCACTGCTCCCTTGACATCACTGCAGAGCGATGTTCACAGCTGGATGCGGGGATGTTGTGCCGCAGACCCAAATATCTCCACTTCTCTTAGCCATTTCATGAGTATTTCTGTCTCTAGACAAATATTATTCATGCTACATATCTTTGCAGATCTCACATCTCTGGGGCCATGGTTGCAGATAACGTATCAATTTCTGTGTTAGAATAGTAACATCTAAAAAAATAAATATAAAAGAAATCTCTCCCTTTATCTCATAAAATCAAACACTATTCATGGGTTTCTACCAATAGGTAAAATAGAGGTTAGTTTGGGGCCACACCAAATAGGCATCATCTGTTCTTTTCTTTACTCCTAAGGCAAGGTTTGCATCTGCTGTAGAGCTCTGTTCAGGGTGCTTTGTTGCAGGATCTGTTTAAACGGTAGAACCTGAGCGGACAAAAAAAAAACCCCACTGGAAACATTATCTGCTTAAATCCTTCTCAGTTAAATGAAAACCCGACGGACCCGATTAAAGTCAATGAGATCTGTTCGGATCCATTGATGTGGGTTGTGCAACGAGCAGTGCGGTTCTGTTTTACTGCAGGGAATCCAAATGGAGCCTCCCACAGGGGTGTGAATGAGGCCTAAGCAATTTATGGTTACCTGAAAAACTGTAAAATGGCATGTAATGCTGGTGAATTGAACATATCACCAGATTATGGATGCATTAGCATTCATAGGTCATCTGTGGGATGCTCCAATATAAAGGAACCTTTCCCCCATACACAGGGCTGCCTTGCTACTTTGCATGACGTTGAACTTGAACTTCACAAAGGAATATATAAAATAACTACACTAAAAGAAAGAAATTGTGGAGCAGCTCACAGAGTCCAAGGTAGATAATCTGGCTTTTCACATCGCGGTCAGGCCGCAGGAGGACAGGGAGGCTGAGATGGTAAGGGGGGAATCTGACGTCGGGCCACAGCCGTATCGCACCCTTCGGTTCTTTGTGAGGCCCCTATGACGACCCGTCAGGGTCATCATAGGGGCCTGACGAAGCACCGAAGGGTGCGATACGGCTGTGGCCCGACGTCTTGATTCCCCCCGTACCATCTCAGCCTCCCTGTCCTCCTGCTGCCTGACCGCGATGTGAAAAGCCAGATTATCTACCTTGGACTCGGTGAGCTGCTCCACAATTTCTTTCTTTTAGTGTAGTTATTTGCCTGCTTTGTGCGTGTAGCACCACCTGCATTGATCCATGGACTTTTTGTATTTGGCTATCAGCCTGCATATTTGTTTGTTAACATAGATTATATGGAAAGTATAATAGCAGTTCCGGAATCTTTTCTTTTATTGTGGTTAGGAATATATAAAATACATGTGTTTGCTTGATGAATTTCAGAATTCACATGCTACAGTAAGCAACAAGTAAAATCTTCTTTCCTGATATCAAGTGTGTTGGTTTAACTCACTAAAAGTTTTTTTTTTTAGCCTATTGCATGTTGATAAACCTTAACTGGACTTCCTAGTGGGTTTCGCAGGCCTTTCTCAATAATCTCCCACCACAGTGTGTTACTCCATTTAGAAAAGTAACCTGACAGTATGACCGCTGTGGCCAATGGCTGTGTAAGATCAGACCACTGCAAGTTACAGTCACAGCTATAAACCAACACACCGTGTATTAATAGATATTGAAGATGCCTTTGTGGGCTACAGGGCCCAGACTGCTGCATTGAGCATCGCTATTTGTTTGCGCTACTTAACCCCTTTATGCTGGATCAGTTTTTACACCGAACTTCTACCTGAGCCAAAAAAACAGCTCACATCTGAAAATGGAGCATGTAGACATTTTTGTATTATAAATATAAGTGCTGTTTTTGAGAGTAGTTTTCAAATAAAATCTACACAATGTTGCCAGATTGACCGTTTAGGGCTAGTTCACACTGGAAAATTCAGGCGGAATCTGCTAGGCATTTGATGTGGATTCCACTTTTGAATGAGAGTCCTAAAGTAATTTCTGCTTGGAAGTTTTTGATTTGACATGTGTATTCTTCTTTCGGAATCTGCATTTAAATGGGCACTGTCAGATACGAAAACTTTTGATATGTTGTAAAACTTGCAAAACCAATAGGTTTGCAATTGCTTTCATTAGAAAATTTTCCGTATCTCATACTGAAAAAGCCAGTCATACAACTGCCCCCTGTCTGCTTGGACACATACTAGTCCTGCTGTGTCCATGCATCATCACCTATGTCATGGACACACTTCCTTGATTGACAGCTGTGAGCGCAGGGCTCACAGCTGGAGGAAAAATCCTCCCACTGTCAGCTTGTGTCCCGCTACTGTCAGTGAAGACAAGCTGGGAGTTGTAGTTTTGCTAATGCTAGGGGAGATGTGAGCAGACAGCATACTGAGGGAGGGGGCGGAGACCTGTACAGTGAGGCCACGCCCCTCCCTTTGAGAGGAATTCAGACTAGTGAGCTAAATTAAAAGTGTAATAAAAAAATAAACAAAGGTGCTAGACACATAAAAATTTGATGTACATGGTCAGGATTAGGTACCGAGTGATATATTGAAAATAATGTTTTTTATGTTCGATCTGACGGGTACGCTTTAAAGTCCCATGATTTTCTGCACAAAATTCTGATTAAAATTCTACGGCAATTCTGCTTCATTTTACCATGAAGCAAAAGAGGATTTCTGCAAGGAATTTTCATTCCTTGGTTTGATCATACCTTTAGAGTATTTACTAGTGTTTATCTGACCTTTTGGAGTTTCTTTAAGGTCTTTGAGAACCGCTGTCCACTACTTACTTTTTCACTTATTGATTTTTTTTTATTTGTCAGAATGGAAACTTTCCATGTGGTTGTAGAAAAGCTTCTTAAGGAATTTAAAGCCCTACTCCAACACAGCCCATCTCCTATTGGCAGTACCAGGATGTTGCAGCTCATGGCTATCAATATGTTTGCTGGGAATAATTGCCAGATCAAAGGTATGAAAAATGTCTATATGGACTGTATTTTTTATTATAGCACAAAATTACAAAAATATAATATAGATTTTTAGTGAATTTTATGCCTTATTGGTTTTAGACTCGAACCCTCCTGTAGAAGGATCAACATATTTTATTGACAAATATTATTGACACAGTGGTTAATGTAGGCGACTTATTCACTATACTGTAACATCAGTTTAAGCCTTCCATTGGAGGTAGACATTGGTCAATACACCAGCATACATCTCTTATGCAATATGAACAAAGCCTTAGACTGGGATGACACACATTATTTTGGTCAGTTTTTCTTTACCAAAACTTAGAGTGGAACCGACAAAAAATAAAAGTATAGTGTAAAGATTTGGATCTGTTTTGGACCCACTCCTGGTTTGGGCTAAAATACCAAAATACTGATAATTGTCAACACAACCTTACACTTCATTTTGTCCATTCGGTGTATGAGAATAGAAAGGAAGGGAAAGCAAACACACTAAAGACAGTGCAGAGGGTTGAGAGCATACACGTCTACCTTATGACTGTACAGCAGGTTGACATAACCTAGGACATCCCATCAAAATAGAGTGCCCCACTGACCATACATTGGGAAACATACGGAAACAATAGATTAGTTATACTACTTCTGAATCCATTTCTATTTATGGCTAAAAAAAAGTTGCACGGTAAACTTAACGTAAATCCAGCTTTATAGCTTTTGTTATATTAAAAGGGTTATTGCAATCTTCCAATCTTATGGCCTTTTTGATTTAATCTTGGGGTACAACGGACCCCTGTTCTTCTGACTGTTTGGAGGTTGGACCCCCATGAATGATCTGATACTTACTTATTACTTATCTTGTGGATAGTTGATCTGTTTTTTTTAATCTTGATGTTATTATAACTTCATTAAGGCAAGTCCTTCCTTGGTATGTAATTCAATGGCATATAATAGTGTCCTCACCACTATATAGTTGACATGTTGATCAGACATATGAAAAGTTGTTGATCGCATCGGTTCTCACTCCAGAGACTGGCTGCAATTGTGATCTTTTAGCTGGGGATGCAGACGGTTTTGTGCACCCCTCCCGGCAGGCCAAGAGATCCGCACATTTACCTACATAGACTTATATGCAGTAAGTGACAGAGCAGGTTCACACTTATGAGGCTCCTTTTGGAAAACTTCCGACCGGAGCTTCCAACTGCGGCCAGCACTGACTGAATCCGTTGCCACTAGGACCACGCAGACATTTACTTCCCCATAGACAGCAATGGGTGCATCACGTGAACTGTTAAGTCGCCAACTCTTTCTGATCTGCTGAGGTTTCACATACCATGCTGGGAATCTAAATTCTGTAGCCCATAAGCTAGGTATACGGGACCTCACTGGAGCATAAAGAGTTTTAAAGGGGTACTCTGGTGGAAAACATATATTTTTTTCTAATCAACTGGTTCCAAAAAGTTATACAGATTTGTAAATTACTTCAAAAATCTTAATCCTTCCACTTTCCTTCCAGTTGCTGTAGGGGAAGTTGTGAAGTTATTTTCTGTCTGACCACAGTGCTCTCTGCTGACACCTCTGTCCATGTCAGGAACTGTCCAGAACAGGAGCAAATCCCCATAGCACATCTCTCCTTCCTTGGACAGTTCCTGACATGGACAGAGGTGTCAGAGAGCAATGTGGTCTGACAGAAAAGAACTACACAATTTCCTGTGGAGCATACAGCAGCTAAGTACTGGAAGGATTAAGATTTTGGCACTTAATAATCTACATAATATATAATAATTGGCTGCTGGATGTCCTCCCCTTCCTGTGTAGTTGTAGTGTTCAGGATCGCAATGGAGTAAATTCTGTCCTCCCTGCAGATATTTACAGTACTGTACTGTATGTAATGTCACACATCACATACAGTACACACAATACACCCCATACATCAATGTTTCCCAACCAGTGTGCATCCAGCAGTTGAAAAACTACAACTCAAACAGTCAATGCTACATGCTCAGACAGTCAATGGCTTTACAGGCATGCTGGGAGTTGTAGTTATGCAACTGGAGGCACACTGGTTTGTTAAACACTCCCCATACACTCAACATACAATGGTCGTCCCGGAACCAATTTCCAGTTTTTCATAGAGATATGTACTCTACACACAATGGTCTCGGGGCTCCAGAACCAATTACCAGTTTCCCATAGGCATATGTACTCAACATACAATGGTTTCAACATACAATGGTCCTCCTGGAACCAAGTAATACACACACACATAAAAATATATATATATATATATAATATATTTGTGTGTATGTGTATATATATTTTTATTTTTTCTCTTTAAAATGTTTTAATATGCTACGGAGACTAAGAGCAGAATGGCTTTAGTGAGAGCTAGCATTCCTATGTGTCAGCGGTTCAGTCAGTGAGTAATGCAGTTTAAGGGATGGATGTCTTCCTACCAGTATTAGACATGGGTGCTGGCACAGTACTGTGGAATCTAGACTTGCTGTGTGGCACAGAAAAGGAATTCCGCCACTGCAGGCTAATTTTTCTTCACTTTCTTACACTGGAGTTCCTGCTGTTAGCAAGGCTGAAATGAGACTCTAATGCTGAGAGATTTAGGAGTTCGGCATAATAGGCGTATAATCCTCTACGCATGCACCAACACGTGTGTGAATGATAATGTTACTGGAGCAGCCGGTCCCAGTAGCCAAAGTGCTTAGCTCTTATGTGCAGTATCGTGCTGAATACTGTTCACACATAATACAAGTGGCTTGGATTCTCTTAGATATGTTTCTTATTAATCCTGAAGCATTCTGGGGGGTCTCATCTACTAGTCAGACTAGAGATCGATAGATATGTGCACATATAATCTGCAATTATAATTCAATAATATTATTATTATTAATAATATACGTTTAATGGATAAAACGACACAAATCTCATCCACTTGCTGCGGACATTTAATGCTCTAAAACGTGATAATGCGGTGACTTATCAAATCTACTGCACGCTCATTCTGTTGCAGTTTTGATGTCAATGTCGCTACTTTCACTAAGTTTATTGCAAATTTTCTTTAGAATGTTGCTGCCCATGTGGAAATAGTGCTACTCTAGAGTAGTGTTTCCCAACCAGTGTTCCTCCAGATGTTGAAAAACTACAACTTCCAGCATGCCCGGACAGCCTTTGGCTGTCCGGGCATGCTGGGAGTTGTAGTTTTGCAACAGCTGGAAGAACACTGTTTGGGAAACACTGCTGTAGTGATTACAGTATTTCGGGCGCTCACAGTAGTGGGATACACTGTGATCAGGTTAGTCTTGGGAGGGTGCACTTTTAGCATTAGAGGATTGTCAAAGGTGGGCAACCCCTTTAAAACGTCACATGACTTCTAAATAAAACTGTACCCATTTTGTAGTTTTGAATCCTATGAGCATATTCATACTTTTTTTAAAAAAAATTTTTTAACATTACTTCCACTTCCCTGTCCTTTTTATTTTGCCAAACTCCTGCATCTGTAAAATTTTTAGCACTTTTGTACTTTCCATCCAGATAATTTTGGATGGAAATAAATTTTCTATGAGTCAAGATTTAATTTTTATTTATTTATTTATTTTACAGAAGAATTCTGTACTTTTAGTGTAGAAGATGTTGCTGCCAGATATACTATAGAACAGTTTGTTTTGGTGAATAGCCATTACCTCTATACAGATATAGCGTTGTAGCTCCTCCCCATTTTCTCTCTATAAGTTTGATTTGGTGTATGTTACTACTATAGAGAAAAAAAAAGACATGACCCACATCCACATGTTATACACTTTATTTTTTTTTCTCAGCAAAAAAACTAACAAAAAACACCTCGTTCAAGTAGGTCTATAACGAAGGCCCATCTTCACATGGACGTTGTGCCCTGTCGGCAAACGTCAGTCAGGCACTTTTCTTTTTTGGTGTGCCTTAACTGACGTTAATTTTGACGGGGCACAATGGGAAACAATGGGTCCCGACAGATCCCATTTACTGTTATGGGGGCCGTCGGGCGCTGGTGTTTAACAGAGTAGCGGGAGGAAAAAATGTTGCATGATGTATATTTTTCTCCGGTTTTTCTTCCCAGGTTCCCAGACGGACGTCACACTGCCAATTCACAATGTATAGTAAGCTTATGAGGTGAGGGGTGATCACATACCTGTTTATAGCTTGATGATCAGCACCACCGCCCACATACTTACTACAGCACTGACTACATGCCCCATACATAAAATATGCACGTCCTATCCCAGCACACATTACACAGACCACATTATAATCAAGGAGGGCTGATCGTCATTCTATAAATGTATAAATGTAATCAAGCGAACTATAGGTTACATTATCTCTACACTGCACAGGTCCTCTTTAGGCCATGTTCACATGGCTGAAAATGTGCATAATGTCAGTCCAGAAAACACGGGCAGACATTCCGCACGTTTCCATGTTCTGCCAGCACTAGCACTGTTTGGAAATGTGCCGGTAATGCGTTTCCGAGCAGAATCTGTAGAAACAATGAACAGCCTTATTATTTCTGCAGACGCCAGAATCGAGATTCCCGTGGCAGATGTGTCCGCCGTGGAAATCCCACTGTGTGCACGGCGCAGCAGTGTTCCATTGAAATCAATGGGACTTTGCTGCAGCAAATTTCTTAGTGTAATATTTCTGTGAAATTCTGCCGTGTGAACGTGGCCTTGAAAATCGTAATGCAGTGCAGTGGCAGACACTGCTGCAACACCAGATCCCAAAGAGGGAGCAACCCAGTCGTCCAGCAACCCCACTGCTACCAGAGTAACATCCCCCTCGACTCTGGGCTGTATCGTTCATAAGCTACTCTCAGGCTGCTTGCTGGCAGCACATAGAAAGTTAAACTTTTGAGATCTGTTCACATGGGGTGAGTTATGTGGCAGCCATTGTTGCTGCAGTCCTGTGATTGTTGGATGATGTTGCCCAGAGTCGTGGGCTTAGCGTGGCAGGAAGTGGGTTGCCAGTCTACTGGGCCACAACACCATGTCGGCAATGGGGGCATGAACAAGTGTAGCCCACTGCCTTTTAGGTTAGGAGCTCTCTTGAATGATGTGGCCCGTTAAGTTGCAAGTGGGTTTGATCAAAATGTATGCCAACAACCTGATTGTTTATTAATTTTTTTCAAATTTTGCTGAGGGTAGTAGATAAGTGTATAATGTGGATATGTGGCCAGGTGTTTTTATTTTCAGAACATTTGTAATTTAGAATTGCACTAGGAGAAGGCCCTGTCAGATTGAGATAGCAAAGCCCATGTAACCATAGGAGCTTCTGTTGGAGTAACCATTTTTGACTAGGAGCAATTGCTCTATAATAATAGTGAGTTATAAATAAGATTTAGGGTACGTTCACACGTATGCAGATTTGATGCACAGGATTTTCTGCTGCAGATTTCAATGTAAACTAAATGACTGAGCACAACTTCTAATCTGCAGTAACAAATCCTGTGCATCAAATCTGCTCAGGATCCTGTACGTGTGAATGTACCCTTAGGGTACGTTCACACGCGTGGATTTACAGCGTATTTTACGCTGCAGATCCGCTGATGAAGGCCCGCTCTATGCTGTCTTTACATGTGCCTGCTCGTAGTGGCAATACGCCGGTACCAGCAGGCACACTGCAATGTGCGAGTCGCAGTATACTCTCACGTCGCGGGAGCTCTCTGCCTAGCTCAGAGCAGGGAGAGTGGCCGCGATGTGCGAGTACGCCGCGCACATCGCTGCAGTGTGTCTGCTGGTAGCGGCGTATTGCCACTACGAGCAGGCACATGTAAAGCCAGCATAGAGCAGGGCCTTCAGCAGATCCGCAGCTAAATACGCTGCGAAAATCCGTGCGTGTGAACGTAGCCTTAATGTGAAAAATGTGAAGTGAAATCCACCATGGATTTTTTTTTTTTTTACTTATGTCTTATAGTGTGTATTAAAACCCTTTAGGCTTTCATCTTTAAGTTAGGAACCAATATTTTTTTTTTTTTACTTTAAGATTTTGCAGATGGAGATTTCACATCTCCCTTTTAATAAGTGTTTCATTGTTGCTCACAACCAGTTAGCGTGTATACGATCTGAAGGGGAATTCCCACATACTTGTGTATAAGCTGCTTTTTATTTCACCAAATCTGCTGATGCATTCATCTTTAGAAGTAAAATGAAAAAAATAAATATATATTCCCAATTTCGTCACCCTTCTTGTAATTTTATCAGGAATTTTATGGCTGGCCAGTCACGAGTTTGGAATTAAAGAAATATTCTTACAAATTCTGGCATATCAGAGGATATGCTATGAAAGATAGATGCTAGTTCCACCTCTGGGAAATGCACCTCAAGACTGAATGCTGCCGGCCTGCTTACAGCAACTGGAGACTAAAGAACAGCTGACAGGGCTGTTTTACACAGGTTACTTACCTTCTACAGCTTAGGAGGGATTTGTATCTATCAGGCCTTTATGGCATATCCTGACCCAGATAGAAATACCCTTTTTAATACCTTAGTCAGTATCATAGGTGACTATTTTATTTTTTCCTACCTCTTACTCTTAGGCTACTTTTTTAAAGGGGGTATTCCAATGGAAAACAATTTTTTTAAGTCAACTGGTGCCAGAAAGTTAAACAGATTTGTGAATTCCTTCTATTTATTTAAAAATCTTAATCCTTCCTGTACTTATCAGCGGCTGAATGTTTTACAGGAAGTTTCTTTTCTTTTTGAATTTCTTTTCTGTCGGACCACTGTGCTCTGCTGACACCTCTGTCCATGTCGAGAACTGTCCAGAGCTGGAAAGGTTTGCTATGGAGATTTGCTTCTGCTCTGGACAGTTCCTGACATGGACAGAGGTGTCAGCAGAGAGCACTGTGGTCAGATAGAAAATAACTATACAGCTTCCTGTGGAGCATACAGCATCTTATAAGTACTGGAAGGATTTAGATTTTTAAATCTAAGTAATTTACAAATCTACTTTAACTTTCTGGCACCAGTGGATTTAAAAAAAATAAAAATCCACCTGAGATTTGTGATCTGTGACTACAGCTCAAGAAGCATACACATAAGAATAAAGTTGGCCAAACATTCTGATTTCTGCAGGATCAGCAAATGATCTAATGTGTATGGAGGGCTCCCGCCTATTCTCTACATACATGTGTGTGTCGTATTTGGGGGAAAAAATAGCAGTGTGTCGAAAAGGCCTGAGGTCTGAGATCTACCTTCTTTATCTTTATTATATCCTGTAGCTCGGCTTTCTCCGATTGGCTGCTTTGTATAATACAAGTCATTTCAGACTTAGCACAAAGTCTGTGCATTAAGAGCTACTTTCCAGCAAGGGCAGCATAATAATAAAATACAGATACTAAACCACCAGTGAGAAAAAGATTAAAATCTTGTAATTGTTTCAAATACTGAGAGGAATGAGTATTAATGAGAACAATCGCTTTAATCTTTTTGTTTTATTTTCGCTGATGTTTTAACCTATGGGAACCTGTAACTAGGGTAGGTTCTTGTAGATTTTTGTCAATCTGTATAATAATCCATTATATTTTAACTAATAGAGTTCTGGGAAAGCTTTTCTTATAACTCGATGCTAGTCTCTTTGCAAAGACTATATTTTCAGGAATTTCCCAGTTTATCTAGGATTTCTGCTGCTGTTGTCCAATATAGCTTTTAAAGTTATTTTCATATTAAAGAGGACCTATATTTGCATGATGAGCAATTCCCCAGTATGCAGTTGTGCTTAAAAATTTGCATGCCCTGGCAGAAATAATGTCATTTTTGGGATTGATTTAGAAAATGACTTATACTACAAAGAAAAAAAAAAACCTTTTATTTAACCATTTAAGGACACAGCTCATTTTGCCCTTAGAGCACAGCAAATTTCCTTTTTTTGGTTTTCATTTTTTCCTCCATACCTCTTATCCTCTTTTCGCTATAAGACGTATGTACACGTCCCAGCATCCGTCACATTCGCGCGCAGGGACGTATGCATATGCCCTAGCGATCTCCTGCACTGCCGCTGGCAGCGCAGGAGATCAGCGGCAGGACCCGGCTGTCAATCAATCAATCCTGATCACGGCTCCCCCTGGTCACAAATGGCGCCGCCGCGATACGTTGGTTACTATGTCAACAGGAGGCATGATCATGGCCTCCTGTCTGCTTGCTACGGAAGCGTGTAAGCCAGAGGCTGGATCTCACAGGCTGTATCTCACAGGCTGTAGTGTGTGTTCAGCTCATCAGGTCATACTGTGCTGCAGTACAACTGTATTATAGTATAACCTGTGAAAAATAAAATAAGGTTGTTCAATACATGTATAAAATATAAAAGAAAAAAGTGTATAAGAAAAAAAGGCAACATTTGCCAATTTTGGTACAAATAGCAGAATAAAATGATTAAAAGGTAGCAGCAATGATACCAATAAAAAGTACAGCTCATACTGCAATAAGCCCTAACTCAATGGCATCGGACGAAAAAAAAAAAGTTACAACTGTTGGAAAAATGTCAGGAAAAGGATTTTGCTTAGAAAAGGAAAAACAACAATGAAAGCTATATAAAAGGGATATCGCCATATTTGTACTGACCCACAGAATAAATATAACCTCACTTTAAAAAAAATAGCATTTTCCAGTTTTTCACAATATTTTGGCGTTTTTCACAAAAACATGCTGCATTTGTCAGCAAAAATGCACCACTTATATAAGGTACAATACGTCGCGAAAAAAACTCTCAGAATCGCTCTGCTCAAATAAAAAGAAAAAAATCCTGGTCTTTTTAAGGTAAATGAGTAAGTCCTTAAGGGGTTAAGAGACATAACTTCACAAATCCATATGAGCGCTTGTCAATTGTAGTATTGACATTTTTAAATTTTTCCATAAAATTCCATTCATGGTGCAACCCAAAAAATATTCTGTGTGTGGGAAAATTTTGAAAAGAAAACCGCAATTTAGCTCCTTTTCAGGGGTTTTCGTTTTTACGCAGTGCACTTCACGGTAAAAATGGCATGTTATCTCTCTTCTGTGGTTAGGTTTAAATAAAATACTCCACATGTTTACATAGCTTTTCTATTATTGTGCTACTTATAAAAAAAAATCTAACTTTTTTCATTTATTTTTTATTTTACATTCGGTTTGTATTTTTTTGTACTTATTGTATAAATAGTGCACAATACATAGGTGAAAAAAATATCATGGGTAAAAACACACAAGGATCTGGTTGAATCAAGAATTGCTTCACAGTCAAATATGCCAACATAACAAATCAATCAAATAAGCAATAAAGATGCGGTGGGGGCGGTGCGGGGGGCATTATCGGCTTATTGGCAAGGTAATTGCCGATACCGATAATGCCCAAAATCGTGATTATCGGCCGATAATATCGGCCATACCGATAATCGGTCGATCCCTATTTCTGACCCCGCAGAAGCCCCCAGGAAAGGCAGGGGGAGAGAGGCCGTCGCTGCCTGCTTCTCTCCCCCCTGCCTTTCCTGGGGTCTAGAGCCCTGCTGCCGCTCTCCCCCTGGCTATTGGCGCTGCTGCCCCATTGCCTCCCCCATCCCCGGTTTTATAATTACCTGTTGCCGGGGTCGGGTCCGCGCTGCTTCTTGCTCTGGTCTGGCGTCTCCTTTGTCGTTGCTATGCGCTGCGAGGCGCAATGAAGAGTGATTTATTCAACGCGACGTCATTCGTCATTGCGCTGTGCAGCGTATAGCAACGGCGCAGGAGACCGGCACCGGAGCTAGAAGCAGTGCGGACCCGACCCCGGCAACAGGTAATTATAAAACCAGGGATGGGGCAGTGGCGCCGGCAGTCTCTGGACCCAAGGATAGGCAGGGACAGTGAATCGGGCAGCGACGGCAGGTCTCTGGACCTGTAAAGCCGCTGCAGTTCATTGATTTAAAGCGCCCGCTTTGGCGTATAACACGCAGATAGACTTTAGGCTAAAAATTTTAGCCTAAAAAATGCGTGTTATACGCCGATAAATACGGTACGTTCACGCCATTCCACATGGTTACTTTTTTGGGGGGGGGGGGGGGGGGGAATGGGAAACGGGCCAGGACCAGCACGGAGCAGGTGAGAGGACATCTGGCTGGCCTGTAAACAGAGTGGACCCCTGCAAGTAGTGTGATTGCGCACTTAGGGGTTAACAACAGAATTGTAAGGTCGCCATACACCGTTCTTGCCTGTAAGTGCATGGCTGCTGAAAGCAGCCGTTGCTTATGAGCTATGAAACAAGCACCGCTCCTGTGCTCACTTCATACAGTCTGAATGCCACTCTCGATGTAAATGTACATCCAAGTTCGTTAAAGTACCAGGACGTACATTTACATCCATTGTCCTTAAGGGACAGTTTGTCTTTGTGTCTATCTTCTGTATTTGGCTCGCAAATCCCCCTGTTTTGCTGGTCACTCATTCTGTCATCCTCTGCTCTGGAGGGGGTGTGTCCGAGTCAAACACTGAGCTTGCTTAACTCTCCTTAAAATCACTTCAACCCTGAGTCTGCTGTACTATGCTGGGTCTCGTCATACAAGCACTGCAGGCTGCTCTGTAACACCCTCCTCTCTGTTTTCATGCTGCAGTCTGATAGGACAGGAGTGACTCGTGCTAGTCCCACCCTCACGTCCTGGACTTTGTCCCAGCCTGTGCTTCAGCTGGGACAAAGATGATGTTGCAGGGGGACAGGATTATGTTCTTGATAGTAAACGAACCCCTAGTGATTTTTTTTTTTTGGCATGTTTTGCCAAAGTGTACAACATATAAAAAGTTTTTGAATCTGACAGTACCAAAATTTTATTTAGTGTTTGTGTATAAATTTTCAGTTAGGAACATTAAGCTTTTTGCAATAAGTTTGTTCGATCTCATTTGGATTCTCTGTACAGTCTAGATACTACTAAGCCATAGATAGCAACAAAGAACCAAGAAAAGATTTCACCACAACTGCCAGAAGAATAGTCTGTGATATAAAGGAAAACCCGCAGGTAACCCCCTCGAGAAATACAAGCTGCTCTGGGAATATAGTGTGGTTGCTTCAAGGGGCACAATACAACGATCCTTGAACAAAAATGAGCTGCATGGTTGAGTTGCCAGAAATAGGACCAACCCCTTTCTCCCCATCATCATCTGTTGGAGGACAGTCAGGAGGCCATCATACACCTTCATGTTGGCAGGGGATGGCTGAATTTTTACTAAGACTAAGGCATGTTATGGTCAAGGTAAAGAGGTGAATAAGTCACTGGCTTCCTGACAGCATTTTATCTCACATGGAGTAAATTGTAAAAATCCAACATTATCCTCCTTTTCCCCACAATCTGCCAGCAGTGGTGGGGTTGAGAGTTCTCCATATTCCATTCTTGGCTCGTTTGGACCACTTTTATAAAGGCTTCCATTATATAAGTGGTCCAAACCAGCCAAGAATGGAGTATGGAGGACTCTCAACCCCACCACTGATGGAAAATCGTGGGGAAAAGGATCATGTAGGATCTTACAATTTACTCCATGTGAGACCAGATGCTGTCACAAAGCCAATGGCTTATTTACCTCTTCACCTTAACCATTACATGCCTGAGCAGGTGACCTGAGTGCATCTTTATGGTGGTGTCAAGGGAATAATTGTTGGCTGTGCATTTTCTGCATATGTATGGTTAGCTTAGGATAGACCAGCTCTGATTGTCAGCTCATCAGTACTAGTGATTTCTTTGTCATCTTGTTGTGGAGCTTCAGATTATGGACATGCCTGGGTAATTCAATTTCTTCTTAACTGTAGTAAACCCTGTAGTTCTATCAAATCATAAATGACTGTGAACCTTTCCTCTTCTGTTTTACGGGGATGGGGAACTCAAGGGACTGGGTTTACCATTCTCTTGTCATGATTAGGCAGAAGCTTGAGGGCAACTTCCCTCTGGTCCTTATTTTTCCAGGTTTTAATCCTCAGACTGCCATGTGTAGAGTGTCTGTTTTACCTCTTCCTTAGCTTTAAATAGTTGGTGTTCTTACGGCTGCCTTGATCTGAACCGTGATACAGAACTGCTTTTAGTCACATGAATACCAGCGCTGGCATTCAGCTTAAAGCGAGAAAAAGCAGCTGCTCTCGTGATATTAGATGTTGTCTTCTCACAGCATCTATTCAGGTTTGAGAGATGGGCTCCAAATACCTCAGCCTATTCCCACTTGTTGCTGGAGTTAAAATATTTGGAAATTAACAGTGGATACATTGAAACATATGAAACCAATCTCTGTCTGTATGCCCTACTTGGGCACATATTGAGGGGCTTAACCCACTTTAAGCACAGTGTCAGGTTAGTGTGATGATTTTTCATTATTTTTTACCCTGTTGTTGTGGTGTTGATTTGTCACACTATTTGTCAAGCCCTAACCTGAATTACAAAACTCGCTGTAGACAACATTTTTAAAAAGTCTCTCAATTTGGCACGACGTGTTAAAAAAGTCACAGAAAAAGTGTAAAGGGAGAAATCATACAAAGTAGTCTAAAGTATATTTTCAAAAGTGTCCTAGTACCATATTTACCACATGCCCTGCAACATTTTAATAATTTTGTTGCATATACACATTACCACCACACAAATTAAAGGTGTAGAAAAAAAGTTAATTTTTTAATATAAAATAAAAGGGAGCTTGCATTATCATAAAGTTCCTTCCGTTTCTGAGATGTAAACACAAAGTATTATCATGCGGCACCCGACGTTACGCACACCGAGACTTAATCCAGGGCGTGCTTTAGTTCACGGAACGTAATTTGGTAATACTTGGTCCTTAATTTTTCATCATGCATAGGTCTTTACCATCCCTTTGATGCAATTTTTTGTACATGTTCTGTGACTACTATGTTCAGTATGGCATGTTTATGCATTTCCTGTCCTAAATCACTAGGCTGCAATACAGGCATGTATATTTTTATATTTCTGTTATTGTTTAAGATGTCATCGAAACCTTATGTAAAAGAATAATACATTTAAGAGCACATAAACATGATAGATAGATATATAGATATATATATGCGTGTGTGTGTGTGTGTGTGTATATGTATATGTGTGTATATATACATACACCCAAGAGGTGATGTGAGACAGCATCGAGAACCAACCTCCATGCATGTGAAACACCCAGGCTGCCAGCCCAGGATAAGTACAAGCAAAAGTCCAGAAATCACAGCACCGACAGGTCGAGGATCTTCATAAACCGGTTTCTTTATTACCCCAAAAAGTTACAACGTTTCGGCAATAGTAGCTTGATAAAGGCTACTATTGCCGAAACGTTGTAACTTTTTGGGGTAATAAAGAAACCAGGTTATGAAGATCCTCGACCTGTTGGTGCTGTGATTTCTGGACTTTTGCTTATATATATATATATATATATATATATATATATATATATATATATATATATATATATACACACACATATACAGGTTTCAAAATTCAAAAGGTTTCAAAATTATTAAATCTGGGCTCTAGGTATGCTTTTCTTTGATAGTTAAAGGGGTACTCCGGTGGAAAACTTTTCTTTATATGAACTGGTGCCAAAAAGTTAAACAGATTTGTAAATTACTTCTATTAAAAAATCTTAATCCTTGGAGGGTTGGGTGTCCCGGATGTGACGAAATACTACTGGGTGGCTCACCTTCGCCACCTAGTGGCTTGGTCCATGCACCATTCCTATAGTAGGTGGATGGAGTTGGAAAAGCTCTGATTAGCCCCGATACATCCCAACTCGCTCCTTTGGACGGTCCCCCTCCCTGCCCTGGATTACCTCTCTCGCTACTTCTGGACCTACTGCTTTCGCCGGTTCGCCCTTCTTTCCTCTTTCTCCCCCTTGCAATCTTTTCTTTATCACCCTGACTTCCCTCCTGGACTGACTTCAGACATGGTTAGGGTATGGGGCTCTCGTGGTGTTTTCTATTGGGCTGATGTGGTGGACCCCCGTTCCCTTCTCCCCTTTAGCCAGTTAGCTTCCAGGTGGGATCTCCCTTCCTCAGAGGAGACACCCTACATGCTGCTCCACAACTTTCTCTCCTCTAAATGGAGTTCTATGACTGTTTCTCTGCCTACTGGCTTTGAGCGGTTGTGTAGGGGTGGTCCTTTGACGAGGGGACTTCTCTCCAGTATCTACTCCTTCCTTCTCTCTCCTCTTGATGCCCCCCTCTCACCGCTATATAGGACGTTGGGAAGAGGCTCTCAATGTTACTATTACCCTTCCCCAATGGCAATGCATCTGGGAACGGGCTTCTAAAGCTTTTATCTGCACAGCATATAAAGAGACTCAATACGAAATGCTTATGGGATGGTACCACACTCCAGCCTTACTTAACAACAAGCTTAATCCTGCTATCCCTCCTCAATTCTGGCGTTGTGGGGTGGGCTTAGGTTCTGTTTTCCATATTTTCTGGTCTTGCCCCCTGATAGTTCCCTTCTGCACTAGGGTGGAGGTATTGCTCCACACAGTCTTGAGTCCTGTAGTTCCTCTCGACCCTCTGGTCTTCCTGCTCCACCTGTCCTTTAGGGTGCTGGCTAAGAAACCTTTTAAACTCTTTTTGCATATTGTCCTTGCGGCCAAAACCCTCATAGCTAAACACTGGAGGTGTACCTTACCCCGTCTGAAGACGAGCTTGTGATTAGGATTCGGGACATTCGCTCCTTGGAATCTCTCACTGCTTCTTTGAACAATACCCTTCCACAATTTCTGTCTATCTGGGACCCGTGGGACAGATTTATTGCTCGCCGCCCTCTGTGACCTGTTTCCCTCTATCCTCCTTCGACTGACTTTTTCCTCCTCCCTCTCTCCTTCCATTCCCCCCCCCTTTTTTCTCCTTTCGTGTGTGTGTGTGTGTATACTCCCTTTCTTTTGTCCCGTGTTTTGTGTTGTCGTCATCCTCTTATCCCCCCCCCCACCCCGTCAAACCCCCGTTCATTATTGTGCTTGCACTGTTGTCTTTACATTCTTTTCGTTTTTTATATGAAACAATTGGCTCTTTTGGGCTACTAGTACTTGCTGCTTTTTGTTATTTATGGACAATTGCAACAATGTGATTGTTCTTGTATTCTCGCTGTATCGGACTCAGTCCCTAGCCTTTGACATGTTTTTACTGTTTGTTCCATTATAAAACTCTAATAAAAATTTACCGTTAAAAAAAAAAAGAAATATTTCGGTACTTTTTAGCAGCTGTTTGCTACAGAAGAAAATCTTTATTTTTTTAATTTCTTTTTTGTGTTGTCCACAGTGCTCTCTGCTGACACCTGATGCCCGTATCAGGAACTGTCAAGAGCAAGAGAAAATCCCCATAGCAAACCTATGCTGCTCTGGACAGTTCCTGACACGGACAGAGGTGTCAGCAGAGAGCACTGTGGACAACACAAAAAAATAATTTAAAAAGTAAAGAATTTCCTCTGTAGCATACAGCTGCTAAAAAGTACTAAAAGGATTACAATTTTTTAATAGAAGTCATTTACAAATCTGTTTAACTTTCTGGCACCAGTTCATTAAAAAAAAAAAAAAAAATTTCCACCGGAGTACCACTTTAATGCTTATTGCGTAAGATCTCTTTATTTCTTTGAGGTGTCTGTTTAGGAAGAAATATATGAATATGTAGTCAACTGGATTTTACAGTGTGAGACTATCCTACCAAACAAATAAGACTCTCCAATCAAACAGTGTCAGACCGAGTAGGGACATGCGTTCCCTTCTCCTGTAGTGCCAAAACAGGCATTCCATGGTGAGGAATATTCTTGCATACACACAGCCAGCTTGTTTCTGGCACCATTCATTGGTCTTCCTTTCTACTGCACACCCAGCCAGTGAGGCTGCAAAGAACCATCCCACCTCCCTGTCTAAACCTAGCCCAGTGACGGTACAAAGGGGCGTGACTTGCCAACGTAATGGTAAAATAGTGCCAGGCTTGTCAGGGGCACTCTTGCTGTTTAAAGAAGCATGTTGATTTGCCTTTAGAAGGGGTTTTGGCTTACAAGGAGAGGATACTGTAAACCAGGCCTCCTAGCCAGGACAGAGGACACTAAGAAGATGGAGGATAACAGGTTTTACTTCACTTCCTGCTTGTTACATTATAGTCCCGCTGGGGAAACGGCCCAGTGTGGGCAATAACTGTATATTAGAATTTAGTATGGCCATCAGGGCACCAAATATGAATAATTTTTGATATCCTACATACCTAATAATAATTGGGCCACTCGGTAATACATGGGTGTGCTGGGTGTTATAGAAATATACAGGAACTTTTGTTGTCTCCATCTGCTCTGGTTAATAAAGGCGGGGCCTCCCTCTATTAAAGTAGAATGTCCTTATAGGATATTTTAACTGTATTATGCTTTAAACTATTTGCCTGAAAGTGTTCATGTGATTATGTATTTTGGTTTGTTGTAGCAGAAGAACACATGTATATATCAGTCTATTTCAGACATTCTAGGTTTGACATATAGGGCTACCCTGCCAAATTATGCTGATAGTTTTGTCCTATACTATTGTGCTGAAATTTGGTCCTTGTGGGATCACAGGCTATAGCTAAAGACCATTTTAATTTAGTTAAAGGGAAAACTTTTTTTTAACAACAATTTGCAGTATTCCTGAACTAATATTTATACAAAAAAAGTTATTACGTTGTAGATACTCTAGTCATGTGATCATTTATTTGACATTACATCTAAAGCAACATTTAGAATTCTAAATTTACATTTACCTAAGAGCCATGAGGTGTGGGAGCCCAGATGATGTATACAGTTCCAGCTTAGTTATAGTTAAGTCACATGTCTGACAGTGGAGAGGTACACTGTCTGTTTCCAAGAGCAACCAACCAAAATCTGAGAGCAACAATGTATGTGGATTGAGAAAACACTGGGGGAGATTTATAAAAACCTGTCCAGAGGAAAAGTTGCTGAATTGACCATAGCAACCAATCAGATCGCTTCTTTCATTTTGGAAAAGGCCTCTGAGAAATGAAAGAAGCGATCTGATTGGTTGCTATGGACAACTCAGCAACTTTTACTCTGGACGCGTTTTGATAAATCTCCCCACTGTCCTTACACAAGCACCCCAGACTGGCTTACCTCACCGATCCAATGCTGTCTTGACGCCCCACTGTTTTTTTTTTTTTTTCCTGTTTACACACTGTTTATTGGTCCGTCAACATACAAATATTTTCAACATATAATGTTCTTTTCTGAACCACTGTAACTTGAAAACTATACTCGACATACAATACTACAGACAGTCCAGATATTGCAAAACGTGTCAAAGGCTGGAAGAACTGACCAATCACTGGTAAAACACCTGGATTAGTGAATTGCATGCAGTGACTGGGTATCTGGTAGTGCCTCCCTGTAGTACAGCTAGGGGACTACATGTTCTGTACTCGTTAACTGTGCCATGGTTAGCTGCTCCTTTAGACACAAGGTGGTGGAGGCTCCATTTAACTTTTTTGGAACATTGGGGGAGACTTGTCAAAACCTGTGTAGAGGAAGGGTGTTTCAATTCGATTGGTTGCTACAGGTAACTGTATCTTTATTTTTATTTTTTTAAAAGGAGTCTGAAAAATTCTCAACCTGATTGGCAACTGGTCAACTTTTCCTCTACACAAGATTTGATAGATCTCCCCAATAGGTGGCACTATACAGGACACTGAAGAAGCTCCTGTCTTCTACATTGATAGTGATTTACAGCTCCCAGCAGCTCTTTCTTACTTTTATATGTAAGGAGTTGCTTTATCTATATTAGTTATACTTATTTTTCGTTGATCCTCACTTTTTCCTATTTTTTTGGATGACATTTTGGGGCTTCAGAACCAATTACCAGGTTTCCATAGAGTTATGGTCTCAACATACAATGGCTTCTACATAAAAGGGTCTTCATGGAACCAATTAATTTTGCAACTTGAGGGACCACTGCTCAGCTAGTCATTGACCGAGCTGGGGCACTACTGGGGCCAGTGGTAGGTTCAGTGGCAAGTTCCGGGGTGTCGAGACAAGACCTGGGGGGGGGGATCAGCAGAGCACTAGGTGCTACCAGAATGTCAATGGTCTGAGACCAATAAAATAAAAGAAAAATATTTAAAAAAATTTTTTTTTTAAATAGTGGTAAATGACAGATTTTTGGTAAACCATGCTTAAATGGGTACTTCTCCCAATTATCCAAAGGATAGGGGAGAAGATGTCTGATTTGAGAAAAGATGTCTGATCGGAGTGAAGTTCGCACGGAGGGAACTTCACTCCGTGCACCAGATGATGGGGGGTGCTGCAGGAGAGGTCGCGGGGGTTCCCAGCGACAGGACCCCCTCGATCAGACATCTTATCCCCTACCCTTTGGATGGAGGATAAGATGTCTAGGGGCAGAGTACCCCTTTAAGTGTTAAATTACCCTTATTGTTGCTATTGGCACTTTAAAATGTATTTTAAAATTGTTATACACAATATTGTACATTATTTGAAAGAGAGCCCTGACACCTATACACAATTTTAATTATTCTGTATATAATGTCTTAAGTCAAATTGTATTCAGAGTTGTAGGTACATATTAATATTCACCAGTTGGCCTCTTGCTGTGCATGTTTGAAAGGTGTTGGTGATGAATGAATGAAAACCTGAATTGCGAGCAGACTCTTTGTATTGCTGGTAAAAGTTATTCATGTGTACTTTTTTCTGACTGAACACTTTAATATCTGGCACTGGATCACTGGTGTGGCTCCTGTATACTGTATGCACTGTACACTGTAGTTTTTTTCTTTATCCTATTTTTATTTTATTCAAGTAGCGGCCAGTCTGTGCCAAGAAGTGTTGTCAGGAGCTTTGTTCTAATAGTTCTGTTATGATCCTTCTAGTTAATTGACTTTATCTAATGCTGATGGCAACATGTGTTGGCAGGAGACACACAGATTTTCTCCTTTTGAAGTTCTCATTCATAGATGGTGATTCCAGGAAAGGTAATCTAGACATCTGAAGTACGTAACAGTAAACAAGGATGAGGCAATAGTTGTGCAACACCTAGTTTATACAGTCATGGCCGTAAATGTTGGCACCCCTGAAATTTTTCTAGAAAATTAAGTATTTCTCACAGAAAAGGATTGCAGTAACACATGTTTTGCTATACACATGTTTATTCCCTTTTGTGTGTATTGGAACTAAACCAAAAAAGGAGCAAAAAAGCAAGTAGGACATAATGTCATACTAAACTTCAAAAATGGGCTGGACAAAATTATTGGCACCCTTAACGTAATATTTGGTAGCACACCCTTTGGAAAAAATAACTGAAATCAGTCACTTCCTATAACAATCAATAAGCTTCTTACAGCTCTCAGCTGGAATATTGGACCACTCTTCCTTTGCAAACTACACAGGTGTTCAATGGGATTTAGATCTAGACTCTTTGCTGGTCACTTCAGAACTCTCCAGGGCTTTGTTGCCATCTCTGGGTGCTTTGTTGCCATCATCATTTCTTGGTGCTTTTTGACGTATGTTTGGGGTCATTGTCCTGCTGGAAGACCCAAGATCTCGGATGCAAACCCAGAGGCAGCAACACAACCCCAAGTCATCATTGAACCTCCACCATAGTTCACAGTAGGTACTGTGTTCTTTTCTTTGTAGGCCTCATTCCACACAGTAGCATGATGTGCTTCACCAAAAAGCTCTATCTTGGTCTCATCTGTCCACAAGACGTTTTCCCAGAAAGATTTTGGCTTACTCCAGTTCATTTTGGCAAAATGTAGTCTTGCTTTTTTATGTCTCTGTGTAAGCAGTGTGGTCCTCCTGGGTCTCCTGCCATAGCGTTTGATTTCATTTAAATGTCAACGGATAGTTCGCGCTGACACTGATGCACACTGAGCCTGCAGGGCAGCTTTAATATCTTTGGAACTTGTTTGGGGCTGCTTATCCACCATCCAGACTATCCTACATTGGCACCTTTCATACATTTTTCTCTTCCGTCCACGCCCAGGGAGATTAGCTACAGTGCCATGGGTTGCAAACTTCTTGATAATGTTGCGCACTGTGGACAAAGGCAAATCTAGATCTCTGGAGATGGACTTGTAACCTTGAGATTGTTATTTTTCCACAATTTTGGTTCTCAAGTTCTCAGACAATTCTCTTCTTCTCTTTCTGTTGTCCATGCTTAGTGTGGCGCACACAGACACACAATGCAAAGACTAAGTGAACTTCTCTTTTTATCTGCTTTCAGGTGTGATTTTTATATTGCCCACACCTATTACTTGCCCTAGGTGAGTTTGAAGTAGCATCACATACTTGAAACAATCTTATTTTTCCACAATTTTGAAAGGGTGCCAATAATTTTCTCCAGCCCATTTTTGGAGTTTGGTGTGACATTATGTCCAATTTGCTTTTTTGCCTCCCTTTTTTGGTTTAGTTCCAATACACACGAAGGGAATAAACGTGTATAGGAAAACATGGTACTGCAATCCTTTACGGCCAACATTTACGGCCATGATTGTAACTGGCATTTAATGGAAAGGAATTTCTGTTTGAAATAAGAAAAATAATACAAGAAGGTTTTTGGCCTTTTTTATTTTGAGATTTTGACTTGCATATCTTATATTTAGTAAAACAAAAAAAGCCAGTACAAAAAGACAGAGTTAAAAGCAGTGCAAGCCCAAAAATGCTAATATGTAAATATGCGTAAATGTGTCTCTGTACATTGAATGGCCGCTTTATTAGAGGCACTCATCTAGTAGGGCTTTGGACCTTCTTTGTTTTTAAAAACTACAGCAGATTGTTGTGGCATAGGTTTTACTAAATGTTGAAATTGTCCTGAAGGAATATTGCCCCACGTGGATAGGATCTCTTCTCCCAGGTGCCGCGGATTAGGTAGAGGTACTGACATACTCTAAACAGAGAGAACTACACTGCTCATAAAAAAATAAAGGGAACACTAAGATAACACATCCTAGCTCTAAATGAACTAAACATATGAAATGCTTTCGTCTTTACATAGTTGAATGTGCTGACAACAAAATCACACACAAATTATCAATGGAAATCAAATTTATCAACCCATGGAGGTCTGGATATGGAGTCACACTCAAAATCAAAGTGGAAAACTACACTACAGGCTGATCCAACTTTGAAGTAATGTCCTTAAAACAAGTCAAAATGAGGCTCAATAGTGTGTGTGGCCTCCATGTGCCCATATGACCTCCCTACAATGCCTGGGCATGCTCCTGATGAGGTGGCGGATGGTCTCCTGAGGGATGTCCTCCCAGACCTGGACTAAAGCATCCGCCAACTCCTGGACAGTCTGGTGCAATGTGGCGTTGGTGGATGAAGCAAGACATGATGTCCCAGATGTGCTCAATTGGATTCAGGTCTGGGGAACGGGCGGGCCAGTCCATAGCGTCAATGCCTTCCTCTTGCAGGAACTGCTGACACACTCCAGCCACATGAGGTCTAGCATTGTCTTGCATTAGGAGGAACCCAGGGCCAACCGCACCAGCATATGGTCTCACAAGGGGTCTGAGGATCTCATCTTGGTACCTAATGGCATTCAGAGTACCTCTGGCAAGCACATGGAGGGCTGTGCAGCTCCCCAAAGAAATCCCACCCCACACCATTAATGACCCAACGCCAAACCGGTTATGCAGGAGGATGTTACAGGCAGCAGTACGTTCTCCACTGTGTCTCCAGACTGTGTCACGTCGGTCACATGTGCTCAGTGTGAACCTGCTTTCATCTGTTAAGAGCACAGGGTGCTAGTGGCGAATTTGACAATCTTTGTGTTCTCTGGCAAATGCCAAACATTCTGCACTGTGTAAGCACAACCCCCACCTGTGGACGTCGGGCCCTCATAGCACCCTCATGGAGTCTGTTTCTGACCGTTTGAGTGGACACATGAACATTTGTGGCCTGCTGGAGGTCATTTTGCATGGCTCTGGCAGTGCTTCTCCTGCTCCTCCTTGCACAAAGGCGGAGGTAGCGGTCCTGCTGCTTGGTTGTTGCCCTCCTACGGCCTCCTCTAAGTCTCCTGATGTAGTGGCCGGTCTCCTGGTAGCTGCTCCATGCTCTGGACACTACACTGACAGACACAGCAAACCTTCATGCCACAGCTCACGTTGATGAGCCATCCTGGATGAGCTGCACTACCTGAGCCACTTGTGTGGGTTGTAGGCTGTCTCATGCTACCACTAGAGTGAAAGCACCGCCAGCATTTAAAAGTGATCAAAACATTAGCCAGGAAGCATAGGAACTGAGAAGTGGTCTGTGGTCACCACCTGCAGAATCACTCCTTTATTGGGGTGTCTTTCTAATTGCCTATAGTTTCCACCTGTTGTCTGTTCCATTTGCACAACAGCATGTGAAATTGATTGTAAATCAGTGTTGCCTCCTGAGTGGACAGTGTGATTTCACAGAAGTGTGATTGACTTGGAGTTACATTGTGTTGTTTAAGTGTTCCCTTTATTTTTTTGAGCAGTGTATATATTCCCCAATATGCCTCATAGAGCTTAGATCTGGGGGCTGTGAAAGCAAAGGAACACTCGCTGTAATTTTTCTGGAACCAGTCCATTACTGTTACGCCGAGCGCTCCGGGTCCCCGCTCCTCCCCGGAGCGCTCGCTACACTCTCGCTACTGCAGCGCTCCGGTCAGATCCACTGACCCGGTGCGCTGCGATACCGCCTCCAGCCGGGATGCGATTCGCGATGCGGGTGGCGCCCGCTCGCGATGCGCACCCCGGCTCCCGTACCTGACTCGCTCTCCGTCGGTCCTGTCCCGGCGCGCGCGGCCCCGCTCCCTAGGGCGCGCGCGCGCCGGGTCTCTGCGATTTAAAGGGCCACTGCGCCGCTGATTGGCGCAGTGGTTCTAATTAGTGTGTTCACCTGTGCACTCCCTATTTATACCTCACTTCCCCTGCACTCCCTCGCCGGATCGTGTTGCCATTGTGCCAGTGAAAGCGTTTCCTTGTGTGTTCCTAGCCTGTGTTCCAGACCTCCTGCCGTTGCCCCTGACTACGATCCTTGCTGCCTGCCCCGACCTTCTGCTACGTCCGACCTTGCTTCTGTCTACTCCCTTGTACCGCGCCTATCTTCAGCAGTCAGAGAGGTTGAGCCGTTGCTAGTGGATACGACCTGGTCACTACCGCCGCAGCAAGACCATCCCGCTTTGCGGCGGGCTCTGGTGAAAACCAGTAGTGACTTAGAACCGGTCCACTAGCACGGTCCACGCCAATCCCTCTCTGGCACAGAGGATCCACCTCCTGCCAGCCGGCATCGTGACAATTACTTCAATGACCCTTTTAGCATGGTGCATTTTCCTGCTGAAAGTGCCCTTCTGCCATAGAATTAACAGCTGACATGAAAAGATGAACTTAGCTTAACAATACTAAGAGAAACCCTTCTACCCAAATATCTCTCCACCTTTCCACATGTATCATGACTCAGGGCTTGCCAGAAATTTACATTTCAGGGAATCCATTAAATGGGCAGGATTTTTTAATTGGATTACATATCAGAAGATGGTCGGGATTACAGTCAGGGGTGTGTATTAGGCATACACGCCCTTCAATGTACAACATTCACACTCCCTGACTGTATAATCGCACTCCTCACCTGATGGTCACGCCCAGTTTTGAAAATAACTTCATGCCCTTTTGATGGATTCCTTGAGTTGCCAGGAAATTATAAACCCTCATATCTCGGGAACTGAAGTGTGTATCAAGAAACTGTAAAAAGGTGTGTGATCAGGGCACCCTATGCCATTATATGACCTTTAAAGTTTTAATTTATTTGAGTTTGCCACAGGTCCCCTTTAACCCCTTAACGACTAAGGACGTAAATGTACGTCCTGGTGATGCGGTACTTAACGCACCAGGACGTACATTTACGTCCTAAACATAACTGCGAGCATCGGAGCGATGCCCGGAATCATGCGCGGCAGGTCCTGGCTGTTGATCGCAGCCAGGGACCCGCCGGTAATGGCGGACACCCGCTGATTTCCGCCATTAACCCCTCAAATGCCGTGATCAATACAGATAACTGCATCTGCAGCATCGCGGTCACTTAAATCGATGATCGTATCGCCCGCAGCGCTGCCGTGGCGATCCGATCATCCAGAACGGCAGACGGAGGTCCCCTCACCTGCCTCCGCTGCCTTCAGGGAGTCTTCTGCTCTGATTTGCCTTCCCGCAGACCAGAGCAGATGATGACCGATAACCCTGATCAGTGCTGTGTCCTATACATAGCACTGAACAGTATTAGCAATCGAGTGATTGCTATAAATAGTCCCCTATGTGCGTAAATATCTGAACTATTAAAATAAAATGTTAATGATACCGTACGGTGAACGGCGTGAACGTAAAAAAAGTCCAAAATAGCTGCTTTTTTTTATAACATTTTATTCCAAAAAAAAAATGTATTAAAAGTTTTATATAAGCAAATATGGTATCAATAAAAAGTACAGATCATGGCGCAAAAAATGAGCCCTCATAGGTCTTATAGGTCTTATAGTTATAGGTCTTTAAAATAGGGGGATCTTAAACGTACTCATTCGGTTAAAGTTTGTGATTTATTTTAAGCGCAACAGTAATAGAAAAGTATGTTATCATGGGTATCATTTTAACCGTATTGACTCAAAGAATAAATAACACATGTCATTTTTACCGTAAATTGTACGGCATGAAAACGAAACCTTCCAAAATTAGCAAAATTGCGTTTTTCTTTTTTAATTACCCCACACAAATAGTATTTTTTTGGTTGCACCATACATTTTATGGTAAAGTGAGTGATGGCATTACAACGGACAACTGGTCGCGCAAAAAACAAGCCCTCATACTAGTCTGTGGATGAAAATATAAGAGTTATGATTTTTTTGAAGGCGAGGAGGAAAAATAAAACGTAAAAATAAAATTGTCTGCGTCCTTAAGGCCCAAATGGACTGCGTCCTTAAGGGGTTAAGCACTGTATCAGAAAAGTTCTGACCAGGGTTGCCAATATGATTGCTTCTTTCTTCTAGACAATTTAACCATAAATCCAACACCGTTGGGGGAGGTAAGGCCGGAGCATGTCGGGGACAAATAAGTAGCAGGGGACCCATACAGGAGATCACGGAGGTCCCAGAGGGCCGACAACTGAAGAGCGCTCCCCAACCCCCCCCCCCCTTGATGAAACACTTAGACACTTATCCCCTATCTACAGTATAAGGGATAAGTTCCGTTTCCTTGAGTAGCTTTTTTTAAACTTACCTGTCACCAAGGGAAAAAAAAAAACAAGGATTTTACTTATACTGTAATTAGGATAGTGTCCCTGGCTTTTATCAGTGTTGACTCTTGCTCTGACCAGATAACAGCCCTGTTGTGCTGCTCACTTTCCCTGCATGCTTCTTCGTAGCAGCGGTTGTGTCTCTGAGCAAGCTGCGTCAACTTTCACTTTTCTGACTCTACCAGTGCCTGCTGCAGGGACCAAGATGACAAGCTGTGAGAACCTAGAAGAGTCAGGCTGAAACTGAATATTAAATGAGTCTGTATGGAGACATCAAGTGACTGGAATTACAGTGGCCAAATATAAGCTAAAAACATTATTTTTAAAAGACCTTTATTAAAGAGACTCTCCTATGAACTCCTTGGGGGTTCCCCTGCAGGGAAAGCTCTCAACTAGAGACTCCCCCTAATATTACCATAGGCATAATTTGTTTGAAAAGTGCGGAAAGCCTCCCCAGCATTTTGCCAAACCACCGGTTTTGTTAAGGGCTGTAGGGCCACTGACGGCGATAACACTGAGCTGGTCCTTTTAGAACTTCTTAACATGATGTCACAAGACCTTGATTAGAATGACTGTGTCTGCAACATGTTGATATTTTATGTTGGTGACAGTGCCTCTTTAATGGAATCTGTCATTGGATAGATCTTTCCCTACACGCAAGTATCTGTTCATCGGGCAGCATGAAACTGATAAAGGGTTTTAATAAATGTGCTGTCTACCTGCAACCTCAAGTAAACAAAGCTTATTGCAGACTGTTAAACATTGAAGTTAATCTTAAACATTATGTGGAAAGCTCATGCGTTTTGAGGAGTGACAGCTGCAGACATCCTTAATATTGTCATTTGACTCCAGAAAACCTGAGCTCTTACTGTTAGGCTGCATTCACACCACGTTTTTGCAATACAGTTTCTGTATACGTTTTCTATCTGAAAACCGTATGGAACCGTATTGAAAACCGTATGCATTGACTCTCCATTGAAAACTGTATGCTAAATGATGCATCAGGTTGTGTTCGTTTTGCATCCTGTACGGTTTTGTCAGGTTTTTTTTTTCCGTACCAATACCCTAGTCTACCACGGTTTTTGGTCCGGGTGAAAAACTGTATTAAACCGTATACATTTTTTTTTTAACATGGGAGTCAATGGGAACCGTACAGAACCGTATATGCATACGGTTCCATCCGTTTTCCACCATAGGTTTTTTGACTTTGCACAGTTTTCTTTCTTGGAATTTCAATCAAACAAGTGAAACTTTATTCAAAATGGAGTGAAAAGTTAAAAACGTATACTTTTTTTCTTAAAAAACGGATGCAACCGGACATCATTTTTCAAACCGTGTACGGTTTTAAATTTGTACACACGTTTTGATACAGTTTAGTCAGGTTTAGAGGAATCCGTTTTTTTTAATCAAAAACCTGATACGGGAACTGTATTGCAAAAACGTGGTGTGAATGCACCCCTATAAAGAAAAGGTTGTCACTTTAAAGACCTGTAGGGACATCCTTAGGTGCTGCAGTTTAGAGGTGCTTGTGATTGTCGTGGTCTATGACCGCAGCATGATTGAAAGAGATTCCCTGCTCTCATTGGGTTTAAAGGTAGCCCAGTGAGACATAGGGGAAACATTCTACTGTAAGGATATAATAAGGACCACAGGGCTGTATATTCAAAGAGCTTACTGCTAGGGCACAGCCTGTGACATACAGTAGCATAGTGTATGAGCATACAGGCGTATGCTAATTCATTGCAAATATTGAAAACAAAAGTGTAAAAATACCTTAATGGGACAAAGAAAAATTAAATAAAGTAAAAATGAAAGGTATTAATGTAAAACATTTTAGACTCGATACATTACATAAAAATGAAAAACCTACACATATTGAATATGCACATGTCCGAAATGACCTGAGAAACGTATTTATCAGGTAACAATTGTATAAATAAATAAAAATGTACACACTGATTAATACATATGAAACCCCAAACAGTGGCAATTAAAAATAAGATTTCTGTGATAAAACAAGTCCTTATTGAGCCATTTCACAAAAAAATGTAAGCTTTGTCTGCTGAAACGCAGAAAGGCAAAGACTGAAAAATGTAGAAATTAAGGGGACAACAAGCCATTTCCATATGCGCAAAGGCATTGCCCCATTGTAGAGAATCTCTACAGTCTACAGAGAGCTTATCTGTTAGTCTGGGTTCAAACTGAGGAATCTGTGGCTAAAATATATTGAGGATGGTCGGTGCCGACTAAACCAGTTGGCACTAGGATCGTGCAGACATTGCCATCCCCATAGACGGCAATGTACTCTGCGCGGATTCTAGCAAATAAATGAGCAAGATGAGTGGAGGAATTTCAGCGATGGAAGCTCCGCTGCTGATATTCTGTAGTGTGCATGGTGCAGCGGAATTCCACTGACAACAATGGGATTCTGCTGCATTGGAATTTCCAAGTAGAATTTCAAAATAAAATTTTGTAGTAGGAATCAAATCCTAGTGCAAATTTGCTTTTACAGACTAGATGCCACTATGCATTACATAGACAACCATTATTTAACGGGAATCCGACCGCTGGTTCACCCCCACTAAACTCAGTACATGGTATCGGTGTCACCTTTCTGGAGATGCACGCGATATTATCTTCGTTGCTAGTATGGTAAATAACCCTCTTTGCGCAATGGAGGCTGGACCCGGCAAACCCAGCATCCCTACGTCAGTCTTTTCTGCTCCTATATGCCTGCCCACCTTGTGAATATTCATGGAACCCCCTTTGCCCTTTGTGATAGCAAGATGGGCAGGCAGAGGGGACGGAGGCAGGGATGCTGGGTCCCATTTCCACTGCGCAATGGGGGTTACATATCATGCAAGTATTGCATGCTAAAATTGGATGATAGCACCGATCTGGGTGAGCTTTACATCATTTTACTCCTGTTCACCCGCACTATTACCCTATGTGTTGGGCAAAGTGCTGGTGAACCAGTTTTCAGTTTCCCTTTAAAACTATGTTGATAGCCTATCCAGATCACCCATTTTAAGGGTGGTTTGGGTGTTGTGGCTACAGTGTACATGTCTAAACAGGGCTACCTGAAATATGGAAATGGTTTCTGTGCGCACTTTATTTTGCACCTATTACTGTACTATGGCTTTGGAGATGCAGCTTTCGTCTGTGACCATAGCGGATGGGTCGTGTCAGAGCGCTGTCTAAAGCTTGCAGGCCGTGAAAGATCCACCTGCATCGGCTGTCAGATTTCTGTCTATTGACCTCACAACCCACCAACCAATAACCAGATGGATGGGAAAGGCTGCTCATGCTGCCTTTTAACCACAGTATAAGTATATATTGAAATATTTATGGCTCAAGAAACCACCCCATTCTGAAAATGGAACAAATACAATTTTGATGTCAAACTAATGAGTTTCCAATGTGAGAGTGACATTTTTGTGGTACTTTTTTATGTGAATAGATCCATAAGTCATACTGTAGGAGATGACAACATTTTTGGTTTTGCATAGTGTGTTTTTCTTATTTGTGAATTTCAGCTTGTTGTCAGTGAATTGAAATTTCAATAAATTCGGGAAACCAGTCCTGACAATGTGCTCTTGACACAAGTGCTGAGATTTATAAGGGTATCAGGAGCTCAGCAGCAGGACTTGATCTTGGTGGGTTTACAACATGTACGTATACAAAGTAAGCAACTGCATGCAGCTGAAATGCGTTAGCCAGTCACCTCATGTGACTGCTGCATTTTGGACGCATGCGGCGCCAGACCATTTGTTTTTACACTAAATGTTTCTTTTCACTGACAACAGGCAGACATCTTTTTGAATCAATACATCTTTGTGAGTGAGTTGAACACTGTTATACCAGTGTTAGGGTGTTTTCACACACACCCAATCCACAATGTCAAACGTACATTAGACTTGCCTCATAAAGTCAGCAATTGTGGATTTTACCATTTCAAATCTGCATTGGATCCTAAGTGTCTATTCACAGTATACTGCACATATGTGAAGCTGCAGATTTAAATTTAAACAAATTGACTAAACACTGCTTCAAATCTGCAGCATCAAATATGTGGTGTGTGTAAACGCACC